>NC_056741.1:728940509-729183009 GCF_019279795.1 Protopterus annectens | reverse complement strand
CCATTTGGATTTTTCTGCCACACACCACATCTGACAATTTGTATCAGTTGGCTGCAGGTCCTCTGATTCTAGCTTTGACCTCCACATTCAGACTTCCCGTCTCCACAACAACACCTCCCAGACACTTGAAGCTGTTAACCTATTTCACTGTTTTCTCTTCTGTCTCAGTTTACAACTTCTTTGATATCCCCAGTTTGCCACTATGACCACTATCTTGTCTGGTCCTATATCATTTGCTTAAGTTCCTGTTGAGAGTCTGCTTGTAGTGTCATATAATCTGCATATGAAACCTTTAGCAAACTGTTCCCTCTGCCCTGTTTGCTAATGTAGAACATCATCAGTGTGAACAGGAGTAGATTTAGTATTGAACCCTGATACACACCCTCTCCCCCTGGAAACCCCTCTATGAGTTTGGATGTTGTTTCCAGGACTTTGAACCATCACACTACTTCCCAAATCAGCTGTCTTGGGACCTTGTCATATGCTTCTTCCAAGTCTAGAAATGTCCATTTGGACTCTTTCCTTAATTCTAGCTCCTTCTCCACACTCTCCCTCACTGTTAGGTCAGTTGTACTACATCCTGATCTGGATCCAGTCATGTCCCATTGTACTTTCTTCTACTTTGTTTATTCATTTATCAGTCACCCTCTCCAGCATTTTCAAGTAATGTGACAGAAGTTTGATACCTCTGTACTGCCTCCAGTTGTGAATATCTCCTTTGTTCTTGTACACTAGCACTAGATTGCTTATTCTTCAGTCATCTGGGATACATTTCTCAATCGCTCTTTCTCGCCATACCATGATGAGTATCCTCAGGAGCCATTTCTCCTCTAACACATCTAACAATTTGATCTTACATGCTGTGACGTCATGAGGACTGACACTTTTCCTAATTTCACTCTCCTTGGTACATTTTGTAATTCTTTTATGGGTTCTTTTCTAGGGTTTCTCCTTCCTTTTTCATCATAGTCTGTGCAGCAGTGCAGCTTCTGTGTTTTTTTTATTCGAAAGCTTCTGGAAGTACTCCTTCCCTCTGCCCTTGATATCTTCTGGAATGGTGAATAGATTGTTACTGGCATCCCTTAAGATAGTCATCTTCCAACTATCTTTGTTTTTCTGTTGTTATTTTATATTAATATTTATTTCAGAAATATTTTACATTTATATGACCTAGATAGCAGTCAGTCATTCACTTATTTTAAACTGAAGTTGTCTGTATCTAGAATGTCTTTATTCATAGGTGGTGAAGGATAGAAAGACTGCTTAGGTAAAGAAGAAGAAGCTTTTTGGAAGTTACATTTGAAAATTTGTCAACAATTTTACCTCTACTAGTGGAGGCTAAATATAAAACATTAGTTATGCTTGGTTATGCTATACAATACTGAGATTTAGGGATTACTACTTTTGTAATGCCATTGCACTTATTTAAAAAAAAACATGAGATAAGCTGCATTTGGGAAGTAAAACTCCATGTCTTTGTCTTTTATGATACAATTCTTCCTGAGCTAATATACTTACTTGGTATTTCTGACCCAGCTCTGTTAGAAATACTACATCTAAAGAAATCCCAATCCCTCCACACCACATGCTCCAGAGACCTCAACCTCATTACCACAATCAGCAGAACGTGCTGGAGGGACAGGTTCATAATCCAGAGACTGCCCATGCTATGTAATAGACTTCCCATACATGTCAAACAGAGCACCTCACTGGCCATCTTCAAGAGACATCTTGATGAGTGGATGGGAAATAAAAAATTCACCCCGGGGATCACTCCAGTGGCTCTACTCGACAGAGGCACTGGAAACTAAGGTTGGGTGGCACGATGCCAGGGTAATCCTACAGGCTAGGCTTGTAGGTTCTAGGGCCATTAGCCTAGTACACACCTATGAACCTATATTCTAACATTATGCCACTAAAACCATTTTTTTTTTAAAACTGCCTTTGAATATTCAGGAATTATAGTCTGACACAAGAACAGTTGCAATGTTGAAGTTTAAAGGACAACTCTACCCAAATGTCAAGTTTGCCTTTCCAAAAACTGATTTCCTTCTCTTTAGTCCAGCACTGAGAGTATCATATACAGAGAAAAAATTCATTTAATAATTATTCCATTCATTTTATGCCTGAACATGTTTATGATTTTGTAAAATTTTACATTTTCTTCCTGTGTTTATCTCACCATCTGTTACATCTTAGGAGTGGCAGAGTAAAGATGGTAGGTCACTGATTCTAACTACAGAACCTTTAAACTCTTAAATGTGAGCATTTAAATCTGCATCCAGTCACAGATGTCTAGCATCACACCTCAAACATATAGCGTATCTTTGAGTTATAGGCCTGAGTATGAACAAAAGCCAAGTTAATTGACAGGGACCCTTTAATCAAACCTCAAAAGTGCAACATTGAATAACAATATCTTTTTTCTATTACTATTCTCATTTTTCTGACATAATTTCAGTTTGTGTTTTTTCAACACTGCATTTTCCATTAAAGTGCATGTCATCTTTTTATTTTGTTTGCCATAAGATGTTTGCACTTTATAATATTTTGGCTGGGGCAAACCAATGAGTGAGGAAGGAATGATTACATCAAAGTCACTAATACTAACTACAGTATCAAAAATCTCTGAGTGCATCACAAGCCATCTTAGGCTAAATAACACTTATTAATCCCAGGTTTCCAATTCCTGACATTTGGACTTTGAAGGACAGTTTTTCATTTCAAAAATCGGATAACTCAGCTACTTTTTCAAGCACAGTATTCAAATTTTATAAATGCTATTTCAGAGATGGCCACTAAAAAAATCAAGGGAAGCAAAGTAATGAAAATAGCAAACTGATGCTGGCAGTCAAAAAAAGTAAGTTAGTGGAGAAAGAGAGAGAAAGAGAGCTACAGTAAATGACCCACTTATCACATGGCTGTCTCTCCCTCCCTATGAGAGAGGTGGAAGCCTTAACTGTAAAACAAAAATCACACAGCATGGCAGCACCCTTTCAGTTCATTATGGGTTACAACAAATAAGAAAAAATAAGACTCCCTATTGTAATTCCAAGATTTGTAACTGTGGATTTATGATAAAATTTAAGAAAATGCAGGAGAACAGTGAGTGCCAGATATCACTGTTCTCCCTTTAAAGTTTTTTTTTTTTTTTTTTTTTTTGCAGAGGGCAAGCTCTCTGCATCCTTTACAACCTCCAAACTTACATATACCAACTCTGATATCACCATACCTCAGACAAAGGATGTACTATGAAAAAGAACAATTTTGGACTTGGTATATATATATATATATATATATATATATATATATATATATATATATATATATGTGTGTGTGTGTGTGTGTGTGTCTACATTTTCAAACATTCAGTCTTATTATTCCAGGTTCACAGTTTCAAGTCTCAGAATATCCAATGGGACCAAATAGTAATAACTACTTACATTCATACATGGACAATAGTAATGCAGAAACCTTCAGGATATGATGAAGAACAACAGGAAAGAACTGAGAGCCCAATGGAATAGAATACAGGACAGACACTGGCCAGTTAAAAAGGAAATATTTTATGGATTGGATTAAACAAAGGCTTTGGAAATATCTGCGGAACCAGACATTAAAACAAAGCACCTCACCATAGATTGGGATAGGATGAAATTAGAATTCAGGACAGTAGTACAGGTTTAAACTGGTGATATTTGTAGAAGGACAAACAGGAATTATTTGAATGGTCTTCTGAAAATTAAAATGCTACAATGAATGAAAAATAGGGTAGTAAAGGAAGAAGAGCAGTTACAACTGGCCAGGGGAAAAATGAAGGAACATTCAGATAACATTAATGAGTTTAGTGAAGTAACAGAATGACAACTCTATTTGACAGCAACTCAAGAGCACTGAAATTATTAGCCCATAAATTAAGGCAGCAGAAGGAGAAAAGGACAGTGAATAAATTGAGATGTAGAGTGACCAGAAAGTTAACCAGATCCCTAAATGAAATTCTGGATATATTTAGGCTTATTAAGAGCATTTATATAGGGGAACTGAATTAGGAAACAAGGGAAAGCCCTCCATTAGGCTTAATGCTGGAGGAATTTTAACTTGCCAAGAAAAGGCAGGAATAAGGTAGACATCTTAATAGCTCCTATAACTTAATAGCTCCTATAACTAAGGATGAAATACAAATGGAAATCCAAAGCCAATTTACAGACAAAATGCTGGGGACAGACGACATCATAGTAGATAACTGGAAACTGGGATCCAAACAACTAGTCAAGATCCGGTACAGGTTATTTAATAGCACAGACAAATGAGGAGAAATAGCAGCAATTTGAAAGTCAGCAATAGTAGAAGCATTCCCTAAAAAGGGAAAGGACCCACCAGACCCAGTGTCCTACAGACTAGTATCAATTTTAAACATACCTATAAAGCATTGATGACCATATTGGTTAAGGAAATAGCAATGCTTCTTACAAACTAATCAGCCTAGATCAGTGTGGTTTTGTCAAATGTAGATAAACATTTAATAATAGCATCAAATAATTAATGATTCAGAAAGAAGATGAAATAAGAAGAACATCTCTAATGCTAATGAGTGTTGATGTAGTTGACCAGGTCTGCTATCAAAATATGAGCAGACAAATGAGTTTGGCCAGTTTAGGGTGCAAAAAGAAAAATGGAAGTGGGGGCACTCTCAGAAAGATTTTTAAAGAGCAGGAGAACCAGGTTGGCATGTCTGCTCTTCCCACTTTTGTTTGCATTATACCTCAAATCCCTGGATAAGAAGCGTAGAACATCTCAGATCTAAGGGCATGACTGGTTTGGGAGTTTTGCAATGGTGGAATTATTTGCTGATGACATAGCATTATACCTAATAAAACATGAACAGGTAAGCCCTATACTTGCAAATAATTCGAGGCATTTACAAGTTTAATCTTACAATATTTTCAAGTAACTAAACTAGAACAGAACTTCAATAAAGTAGCCAAGTTTGCTGACAAGCTTCCATACAGAGCTCCACTACCTTTTATACTCTCAGTTAAAAGTAGCTAATAACTTAATTTATCATCCTTATAAATACTCATAATTTCAAAATCTAGCACAAAAATATATCCCTAATAAAAATCTCCACTCAAAGGAAATACTTATTTTGCTATATGCAGCAAAGGCTCACAACACAGCTGGAAACTCCCCATAGTCCAACTATGTAACAAAGCTGCAGAAAAAAATTCTCCTTTCATTGAGACTGATTGAGAATACTCAGGAATTTAAAACTCACTCCAACTCTCCTTAAATATATCATGGCTCTGTCATTGCTCTTTTCCACCAATAGTTTCATTACCTCTCTCTATTGACTCAGTTTATCTAATGCCTTACACCCAGCAGGATAAATTCACTCTAATATAATGTAAAAATAATGGCCACTGGCAACTACAACTCTTAAAGTCTTGCTCAGCATTTGCCTCTATCTCCCTATTCCTACATCCCCCAAGCCTATCTATTTAGAAACTAACATAGTCAGTGTCCACCTGATATTGTTTCTACTCATCATCTTCAGACTGTAAATTACATTCTAATTTTTCCTTCCTATAGTAACTCTAATTGCACTCTGACATATCATTACATATTAAGTAACTTATATACTACTATTTTTCTGTTACATTTGAAAATCCTATGGATTTAACTGACTCGTTGCAGTTATTATTTACATTCATGTTTTATTACCTCTGTCACTCACTATGCATGTTTACTTGTTTTTGGCAAAAGTAAATTGCATTCAAAATTTTGCTAAGTGAATACTATTGTATCCATCTTAATGTTATAATAATTTATGGATGTTTTCTCCACAAGCATCTGCTGAAAAAGGTTTTGTCAAATTGAACTTTCCCCTTAAACAAATGCTAATATATATATATATATATATATATATATATATATATATATATATATATATATATATATATATATATATATAGATAGATATAGATACATATACATGCATACATTTTCCAAATATAAGATAAATAAGAACAAAATAAAGCAACTGCTGTGAATTACACACCTATGTATGAATAAGTGCAGAAATATCCATACTTTTGGGGTAACAACAGAATGAGGTACTTAAGGATATGGATATAAGGGTGATAAACGGCAGCAAAAGGGACTTGGAGGAAACTATCCAGATGATGATTAAACAATTAAGGGTGTATGGAAAAACATGCGTATGGACCTTGATCAGAAGACGCAAATGGCCAAAATGCTATTGGTCCCATTATTTCTTTATATAGAGCAGGCTTATTTCTATATGCTGGAGGAGGGCAGTAAGAAAAGATAAGTAGATAAAGGTGGGAGTAATTTGGGAAGATAAAATGATTGGGATGAAATGAGAAGTTAGCTCTACCAGTGGACCAAAGGGGACTGGGATTGCCAAACTGGAAGGAATATTTCAGGCTACCCATATGAGGCTCATATACATCAGTCCAACAGAGGGTTATAATTCTAAGGATTAAAATTTGGCATAAATGCAGGAGGGTAAGGTACAACTATGGACAGGTTAAGAGTTTAGACTCAGGCTGTCAGAGAAAATATTAGCAAACCTACTAAATATTATATCTTTAAAGCAGCAGAGAACTTCATGAAGTTGAAGCAAATAAAGTCTTGGAGAAAATATATTCTTCCAATAGGCACAGTTGCAGCAAAGAAAAGGAAGACAGACAGGGACTGGCCAGGAAAAACTGGAGAAATTTAGCCAAAGAGCTAAGATACTAGGAAGAAATTAACCAGGAGGGAAGCCTGATGGAATGGGAGAGGGCTTACCACATATTCATATTTTAACCTAGATATTATTTGCACAACCATGGATTAGTAGCAGAAGCTACGGAGGAGAAAGGACTACAGAACAGAAGGCAGTAAGGCTGCCTTCATCTAGTTCCTGACTGGATCAAGAACAGAATAAACTAATGAAAAGGAAGTGATAAACAGGGCTTATACTCTACAGTTAAAAGAACAAGTCGCAGAAAATAATGAAAGACTAAGAAGAGATAATTAAACAATAAGAAAAGAATAATGGGAGGAAATATGCAAGGCATCTAGATATGCAGACAAATTTGGGGTTTTCAGAATATTTGAAAAGAAGTGCTTTTTATACTTCTAGTAGGTTATATAAGATTTTTCCCACAGGTAAAAAGAAGGTGCAGGAGATGTATCAGAGATGACTCAGGAAACATGCATATATGTTATTTGAGATGCCTGGAAATAACAGAATTTAAGTAGTCCCTCCTAAACACTCTGAATCAGCTACTTGGGGATCAGGTAGTGATGAAGAAAGAGCTGTTATATACAAGGTTTATGAGAAATTAGCAAAACTGAGATGCAGTGAAGTACAGGTAACTGTGCGGATGCTAGATGGAACACAAATATTAAATCTACAATAGTGGACATTCTAAATATAAAGAAACTGATAAATGAAAAATAGGGAGGAAGAATCATTTAAGGGGTAGGCAATGTTTATATTAACAAGTGGCACCCAAGGGTCAATACATTCAAAACTCTGCTTAGGCTTAAAACACATAACTCTCCAGGGGGCTAAAAATCCAATGTGATGGATGAGTCAGGATACATTAAGGGTTGGCTACAAAGAACATTGATTAAGGGAGGATTAATAAAGTACTCTGAATACATTAAGAGTATAGGTAAGCCATATATAAGCATTGTCTCCAAAATGAGGAAGGTGGCTGGTTTACAATGAAAATGCTAATAAATATTTCTGTTTGGAAAATGGGATGTAACCTCATGATACAAATGTTGAGGGAGAACTGCAACATGATAAAGTAGGTGTTAAACAATGATTTGGAGAGAAATTCTCATGACTAAGCAGAGATACTGTACTTGGGAATGGATATTTATCATAACCGGTAAATAATTCTCCTATGTCATCACAAGATGTATTAATTGTTTTGAAGTGGTGTTTAATAAAGTTTCTGTTTCACTAAAAAGGCATGCTGAAAGCATATTTATTTTTAATTTTTTGGTGCTCTTGCCCTTTAAAACAGTCAATTGACTCATTTTTCTAGCAACATGTAGGCTAAGTTGTCTGTCTTTGAAATCCAAAAGTTTGGCAACAGTAGGTTTTGGTTTACCTATGCTTATTGACAGATGTCTTAGTACTCTTTGTGCTGTTCATAATTTAATAGTGAAGACAGATCTAAGTTTAGTGTCTGAGCCAGGTATATTTGGATAAAAGCAATAATGTCTATGTTTTCTAAACTATCTATGTGAAGTTGTTAAATCTCGCCGTTTATTCTCACTGATGGGTTCGGAGCCGATCCTCGGCTCTGACACGGCCGATAGCAAAGCTCAAGGTTTGCCAGTAGCTCGAGACCAAGCCCCTTATCCCACAATGCACTGCTGGACTTACCTCAGATCTAGTTTGCTGCGGCAAGAGAAAGCTCGGTGATCCAGTTAGCTCGGACCATTTGACAAATCGCAAGTTTAAAAAAAAACGTTTTTTTATATATTTTTGGGTTATTCCTAGTGTTCAGTGTTTCTAGTTTAAAATAATAATAGTTTAGTAGGTTAGTTTTTTGTAGAGATCTACCCTGTGTGTAGTTTGTGTTTCCTTGGTGTTAGGTCCTTTCTTGGCCATATTTAGTCTTGCTATCTTCAAGTGTTATTAGTTTTCTTAGTGTGGGCTTAGTTAGCCCTGTATTTAGCCTTTACAGGTATTTTTTGTGGTGTTCTGTTGAAAGAATGTCTGATGAAATCTCACCCCAAATCGGGGTTTAAAAAGTGTCCAGATTGTGGACAGAAAATGTCCATTACAGATGGACATGTCCAATGTGTCTATTGTCTGGGGACTAAACACCTCCAAGACTCCTGCAGTATATGCCATTCCTTTTCATCAAGAGTTCTCTTAGAAAGGAAGAGAAAACCTGTAGATAGGGGGTTACTGCAGTATTCTTTTTCTGAAGTGTTGGGTAGCCAGAAAAGTGGCAGCACTTCATCAAAATCTTTGAAGTCTTCTGATTCCAAACAGATCAAGAGGGCAAAGAGATCAGAGGGTACAGGGTCATTGGCTCCACAGCTCTCGGAACCGAGTGTCCCTTTGGTTCAGAGCCAGCTCCCAGTCTTGGAGCCAGTCTCCGAGGCCCCTCATCTCCTCCTTCAATGCATTCCTATAAGTCTTCGGTGATTTGGATATGGCGCGGCTAGTGCAGAAGCTTTTAAGGGCACCAGGACTTGCTAAATTGTTGTCGGCACCGACTACTTTGTCGGAGCCAAAGACCATTGAACCGGATTTAACTACTCCTCCTCCAAGCCATACTGGACCCTTGGAGCCGAAGGAGCCAGAACAGATGATTGTCGAACCCTTGGAACCGAGACCCACACCAGGGTTATTGGTTCCATCTACTCAGACATCCTCGGCGCCGACCGAGAATGCTAGGAGCTGACGTTCTCCTGTCAGGTCCGGGGAAGATAGTCGGACCAATATGTCAGTGCCAACTCTTCCTCTCAGGGCGTCGGCTCATACCAGCTTGGCTCCTACCTCAGGCTCGGAGCCTATAGTTTCAGTGCGGGAGGATCAGACGGTCTGTTTGGGTCTGTCCACCCCTTCTCATCGGAGCCATGATGCCTTCGATGCCATGAGGAGTGTCATGTCTCCTAAAACATTGTCAGCATCAGTTCGGCCTTCCCTCTCCCCTCAAGTTCCTGTGTCTGCTTCTTCATCTACCGGTCCCCCTGCGAAGCATAGAGACCCTGTGCCTCAAGTACCCCCACAGGGTGTCCCCTGCTCTTCCGAGACCTCCCCAGATCCCCTCACTGAGGAGGTACCCAGGAAGAGATTGTGCAAGAGGAGGCGCTTGGACTCCCCACAGTAGTCTTTGACATCTGACACTGACCTGGATGAGTCAGAAGGGTCCCCTTGATCCCCCTCTGAGGATATCTCCTTTGCAGAGATATTAGTGATCCTGAATCAGAGGGTGGTTGGCAGTTCAAAACCCCTACTGAGGAAGAGTCAGTACTCTTAAAGGCTTTTGGGTCTCAAACTTCCACTTCTTGGGTGTCTCCGCCTTATGATGAACTCATGGACCTGATCTCTCATAAGGCGTGGGAGTCACCGTTGGCCATGGAACCTGTCCCTTGGAAGCCGAACAAGTTTATCTCTGCCCCAGTGGACAAAGCCTTTTTGACCAAGGGAGTGCCTGTTGATGCCATGGTGGTAGCTGCAGCCACCAAAAAGGAAGTGTCTGAAACATCCACATCTATCCATCCTCCTAATAGAGAGTCTAGGATCATGGATAGATATGGGAAATGCATGTTTAGTTCAGCGACCTTTTCTCTTCGATCGCTAAACTACTTAACCCATTTCACTAGACTCCAAAGAGATCTCCTGAAAGAGCTAGGAGATACTCTTCAGAGTACGGTAGCTGCAAGGGTGGACTACAAAGTCAACACACAGCTTGCTACCCTAAATTCTATTGTGAACTCATCCATGCGTCTCATATCATATGCAGCTGATGGTTCGAGTAGTGCCGCTCAGGCATTGCTCTGCGGAGACAAGCCTGGATGCATCTCTGTTCCTTTGCGGAGCCCTTTAAGTCTTCCTTTATTAACATTCCATTTGATGGCTCATCACTGATTGGGCCTAAAGTAAAGGAAACATTAACCAGGTGTGAGCAGGAAGGCAAGACCCTATCTGCCGCTGGAGTCCATTTTTCTACCCCTACTCGGCCCTATCCTAAGGGCGGAAAAATGTGATTTTGAAAAGCACAGGGAACCTTCCAGGACACACGTGGAGAAACCCCCTCCAGAGGAAGAGGAGGGAGTTATAATGGAAGACACTGCCCACGCAGCAGAGGGGGTCTGCAACAACAGGGTGACAGAGGACAGTTCTCTGGTCAGCCCTACCAGCGCCCCTGAAGGGAGGCCCGGCTGTCCGGCTCTGGAAGCAGTCGGGGGTCACTTATCTTTGTACCCAGAAGCCTGGCTAAACCTAACATCAGATACTTGGGTTCAAAGCATTATTTCTGGAGGATATTTCATACCGTTCTCTTCCCCTCCCACTCCTGTATACAGAATCCCAGATGTTCCACCTAGTCTCAGGGAACAAGCAATCATAGAGGTCCACAAATTGCTAGAAAAAAGAGTCATCCAACCAGTCCCAGCAGACCAAGTTGGATTCGGAACTTACTCAAGATTCTTTTTGGTACCAAAGAAAACAGGGGACTGGAGACCTATCTTGGACCTCAGCAGATGCAATCAGTTCGTAAAGAAAGAGAAGTTCCGAATGGTCACGTTTCAGTCCATTCTTCCCTTCCTAGGTAAAGGTGATTGGATGTGCTCCATAGATCTCAAGGATGCGTGCTATCACATAAAGATGAACAGATGCTCCAGGGATCACCTGCATTTCTGGCTGGG
Source organism: Protopterus annectens (assembly GCF_019279795.1). NCBI lineage: Eukaryota > Metazoa > Chordata > Ceratodontiformes > Protopteridae > Protopterus > Protopterus annectens. Next base: position 729,171,594 of record NC_056741.1, on the reverse strand, counting down.
AGCCAGTCATTACCAGTTTTGAGCCCTGCCCTTTGGTCTCACTACAGCCCCCAGAGTGTTCACCAAATGCATGGCAGTGGTCACAGCTCACCTGAGGCATCTAGGATTCCAGGTGTTTCCATACCTAGACGATTGGCTGCTCACCGCTACTACCAGACATCAATTGACTCAGGCAACACAATACACTCTGACACTCTGCCATCAATTAGGCATTGCAGTCAACTTCGAAAAGTCTGCCTTATCGCCATCGCAGCATACTGTTTTTATAGGAGCAGAGTTAGACACCTCAACCACCACTCTACGTCTTCCAATCAAAAGAGTCTCACTTCTCTGCCAACACATCAACTCACTGGTGCCAAAGAACAAAGATACAGCAGCAGTGGTCTTGAAGGTGCTAGGTTTGATGGCAGCTGCAATTCTGGCCGTACCACTCACAAGGATGCATATGCAAATCCTTCAATGGCTCCTCTTTACTCAGTGGTCTTACCAGAAACTGCCGATGCACCACATAATTCTCATCACAGATACCTGCAAGAGAGACCTTCAGTGGTGGTTGACGTCTCTTCATGTCACAATCAGAAGGCCCTTTGTTCTCCCCCCCAGTAGCCACTGTGACCACAGACACTTCCCTGATAGGGTGGGGGGGCATTTTCAGGGAAAGACTGCCCAAGGCACATGGATGGATCAAGAGTCACATCTACATATCAATGTTCTGGAGTTGAGAGCGATACTTCTGGCATTGAAGTACTTTCAGGACTCTCTTCCTCTAGGAACTATTGCAATTCAAACGGACAACATGTCAGTAGTCTGGTACTTGAACAAGCAAGGTGGAACCAAGTCTTACCCCCTTTGTCGAGAAGATCTCAGGGTCTGGCAATGGGCTGTGTTGTCCCAGTGTTTTCTGTTAGCAACACACATCCCGGGAAAATCCAACGTGATAGCAGACAAGCTAAGCAGGGCGATATTGCTCCCTCACGAGTGGTCTATCAAACAACAGGTTGCGGAGTTGATTTTCCGCAAATGGGGCCAGCCTTGCTGCGACCTCTTTGCCAGCCACATCAATTCAAAATGCAGAAACTACTTTGCCCTAATACCACCTCCGGGACATCCCCCGAGAGATGCACTCATACACGATTGGCCCCTGGGTCTCCTTTATGCATTCCCACCCTTTCCATTGATACCCATATTTTTACAGAAAGCAAAATCGCTGGGAAGGACTGTCATCCTCATAGCCCCCTACTGGCCTCGACAGATTTGGTTCCCGTTTCTCCACCATCACCTGTTGGAAGATCCATGGATCCTGGACCCAGTTCCGGACCTTCTGACACACCCGTCAGGGGACCTCCATCCTTCTCTGCAATCCCTGAAACTGACTGTTTGGCTAATCCACTTCCCCTAATTGCCAGGCTTCATTCAATTTCAGAAGATACAAGACAAATTCTCTTGTCTTCTCACAAGCCATCCACCAGGAAATTATACTGCAGTAAGTGGAAAAGGTTCTCAATTTGGGCCAACACACAGAAAATTGACCCTTTCTGAGCTCCACTATCGTCCATTTTAGAATTTTTGACAAAGATTTTTAAGGAAGGGGCAGCAGCTGCTACAGTTCGAGTCCAGTTAGCCGCCATCTCAAATTTCCACCTTGGATTCGATGGCACAAACGTTATGGCCCATAAGTTATCTAAAACTTTTCTTAAAGGTTTTCTTCACATGAGACCTCCTGTCAAAATTCCTTATTCTCCCTGGAATTTAAACTTTATGCTGTCTCAAATTATTCTCCCCCATTTTGAACCAGCATCTTCTTGTGACCTCAAATATTTATCCTGGAAAATCTATTTTTCTAGTGGCCATTACTTCTGCCTGCAGAGTGTCAGAACTTCAAGCATTATCTGTCAGACCACCTTACATGATTTTCCATGCTGATAGCGTATCTCTCAGAACAAACCCCTCATTTCTGCCTAAAGTCTGTTCTGAATCCAGTGTCAATCAGGTCATTGAGCTGCCAGTCTTTTTTCCCACCCACTCTAATAAATTGGAATACATGCTGCACAAACTTGATGTACACAGACAGCTCAGATTTTATCTTGACAGAACTAAAAATATTAGAAAATCAGATCAACTTTTTGTATCCTTTTCAGAAGCCAGAAAAGGTAATCCAGTGGCTAAAACAACTTTATCTAAATGGTTATCAGATTGTATATCCTTTGTTTATGTGAATGCTAACATGCCTTTGGCACACAAACCTAAGGCTCATTCTACCAGAGCCGTTTCTACGTCTTCTGCCTTTCAAGCTAAATTGCCCCTTGACAATATTTGTGCTGCAGCCACATGGTCTAAGCCTCATACTTTTATCACACATTACAAAGTAGATAAGGCTTCCAGGGACAGGTCTTCCTTTGGTTCCATGGTACTTAAAAAATATACTTCCATGAGCCACCCAAGATTGAGGGTGCTAGGGACGCTACCCATCAGTGAGAATAAACGGCGAGATTTAACAACTTCACATAAACAAGTTATGTACTTACCATAACATTCCATGTGAGTTGTTTAACTCGTGTTTATTCTCACGTCCCTCCCTCCTTCCCCCTCCTGGCTGACAGTAGACTTAGAGGCTAGTACTATCCCGGCTCCTCTGTACTTCTTTCCCTTTTAGAGTAGGGTAAAGGTATATATATATATATATATATATATATATATATATATATATATATATATATGTATATATATATATATATATATATATCTTTGCAGCAAACAAGATCTGAGGTAATTCCAGCAGTGAATTGTGGGATAAGGGGCTTGGTCTCCAGCTACTGGCAAACCTTGAGCTTTGCTACCGGCTGTGTCGGAGCCAAGGATCAGCTCCGAACCCATCAGTGAGAATAAAGGCGGGATAAACAACTCACATGGAACGTTATGGTAAGTACATAACTTCTTTTTCAGATCACTAATTGTTATGCCAGTTCCTCTTGGTCTTCTATCTACAGCATCTATTTTTAAACCTAGATGTGAGAGATGCACATATTACCTTTGTATACATGAAATGTTTTCCTAATTAAGTACTGTGTTATTATTCATGACAGTCTCTAGATATGTGTTTGCTTCTGGATGATTAATTTTTGATTTATTATGCATCTATTGTTTCACATATTAAGTCTAGCTTAGATATTATAGAGTTCAGTAATTTTAATCTTGCAGAAAAGACTTATCTTAGTACTGAGATGTTTCTTCATGCTGCCCTATATTTTTTCAGTTGATCTTCTCTTAGAAACTTGTGAAAATGGGTATATTAAATTAATTATGGATTAGACTAAAACAATCCTATATAGTCTTGCTCTTAAATACCTCACAGACATAATCCAAAATCCTGATAATAGTTTAAAAATTAAAAGGCTGGAAATAGTTTTGTAAGAGACGAACTGCAGGAGCTCAAAATTCCACATTGCATCTGAGTAGGCACCTGACCCTTTTTAATACCGTAATGCCTTTCCGACTTTGGTTGCAAGAAGTTAATTAAAGTTTATTTTATTTTCACAGTGAATTCTACATATTATATGTCATTGTCTGTCTTTAGTGTCTCTCTTCATTAATTTTGTAATCAAAGCATAGATATATGTCTCAAATCTGACATTACTATCATTACTGACATTTTTTAAACATCTTTATTAAATCATCATTGAAGACATAGACAAACGTACATTAATAGAAAAAAAACAATTTTAACATGTTTCCATTTAAATACAATGTACATCACATATATATTCTTTGCTACTATCATCAGTCCAACATTACAAAAAACTGCTGAATCCTTGCCTTCCCTTAAACCTCATTCTTCCTCAACCTGAACATAATTATGTGCATATTGTTCCTTCCATTTAGCTTTATGCTATTTGCTCCTTCCCTTTTCTAAAGATCCATCTTCCAGTTCTTTCATCTCTTTTATAATATTCAAAACCTCAAATACAGTTGGTGTAGACTTTGATTTCCATGGTCTAGTAATTGTTTTTTTTGGCAACCAGCAGAGTTAAACTTAATAAGGCCTTACTATGTCTAAACAATTCAGATCCTGTATTTCATCTCAAAAGAATAAGTTCCTTACAGCCATTTGCTCATCCAATATTTCTGACAGAGTACTCTGTAGGGAATTTTTTAAATCTGCCAACTCATTACCCTGCCAAAACATGTTCCTAGTCACCTCTTTTTTCTCCATCACACATCCAAAAATTATCTACCTGAGGAAAGATTCTTTGAAGTCTGCTTGGGGTATAAAAATATTATTGCAAACATTTCCCAGCACAGATCCTAAACCTTCTGGACTTGGTTGCATACTTGGGAGTCATACATATGTATTCCCATTGTTTTCTTATAAATTGTTTTTCTAGTCTCTCTTCCCAATCTTTTCTAACCTCCTCTGATTGTACCTTACTAACGATTCCATTGTTAACAGCTGTTCTGTTCTAGATTCATCTAAAAACTCTACCAGAGCAGGTCTTTCACTTAAAATTCCCATAGCCCTTTATCTTTTGCCTGGACTCTGAAATAAAGCCCTGGTAGGAAAGGCAGTCTCTAGCCTGCAATCCGAATGTCTTCCTGACCTGTCTTCCTGACCTCATCACATTCAATTACCTTTTCTATCTTGATTATTTTGCCAGGTTTCTCCAGTAAATTCTAGCACCCTCTTGGCTATTTTCTGTACACCTACTTACAGTCATCCCTATTGGCAAAATCTCCTTTCTTCATTCTTGTATTGGCTTAGTTCTTAGAATACTTTCTTCCTGTTTATGAATATAATATTCTGTATGGTTATTACTCTCCTTAAGGATCTACATCCAAAATCCCACACTCTGTCTATTTCTTGAACTTCCCCCTTGCTTTAATATCACCCCTTTCCACTTTGAATTATAAGCTTTTGCTTGTGTTATGTATATGATCTTTAACTGTGTAGCTCTAAAATATCCCTTCAAATCAGATAAACCTAAACCACCTTCTTCTTCATTTGGAAGGATCAACTTATCCACTTAACATTTGCTCTTTTCCTTCAATTCTTTATTCATTATTGTCCACATCTTCTCCTCAGGTTGATAAAATTATGCCTGACCTCTATATAGCACTCATCCTCCTCTTCCTCATCAGTATCATCAAACCCCTTTTTCCCCATTTTATACATCGGGTCACGGTGTCGTGTCACTTGTTGTCATTCTCCATGTTCATTGCCACTCTCCTACATTCTTGCTTGACTGTTGCAGGTCTTTTCTCACATAATCCAGCCACTCTTTGCTGGATGCCCTCATTTCCTCTTGTCATCAAACTATCATCATCAATGGTGCCGCAGTGGAGAGAGTAAATAGCACCAAATCCCTAGGGGTACATATCTCGCAAGAGCTAAGTTGGGCCACAAACACTTCCTACCTTATAAAGAGAGCCCAGCAATGGCTCCACTTCCTTAGGAGACTTCATAGAGCTAACCTCCCCCCACAGGTCCTACTTACCTTGTACAGAGCCACGATTGAAAGTGTACTGGCAAACAACATTGTTGTCTGGTATGGAAATTTCTTTCAAGCTGACCAGAAGGCACTGGATAAGCTCGTTAAACAGGCCACAGAAATCAATGGCTCCAATCTTCAATCTCTATAGGACATATATTCAAACAGATGCTATGGTAGAGTCCAAAAACCTTTGAAGGATATACACCATCCAGCTTATGGACTGTTCAAACTCCTGCCAACAAGAAAGCGCTATAGAAGTATTAGATGCAGGACATCCAGATTCCATAACACCTTCTTCCCATATGCTATCAGACTACTGAACAACAAACCCATAGCCTAACCCGCTAAATGGGTAAAGCATTTTTTATGTGCAATGTGTTATTGTTATTTACATAACTATCTGCATAGTTTATTTTATACATCTCTATCTGCTCTATGAAAACTGTAAACTGTAAGTTTATGGCATATATTGGTGGTGGGTAAGTTTTACATGTGTGCCTTTTTTATTTATTTATAGTACTGTTTTTTATATAGCCACAGTGGTACAGTGGTAGTGTTGTTGCCTCACAGCAAGAGGTTCTCCTGTTTAATTCTCAGCTGGAGTGCCTTCTGTGTGGAGTCTGCATGTCCTCCCCGCAGTGGCCTCCGAAAGACATGCTTGAATGGGCGTGCCTTCGCTGAAGGTTGGGTGTCGGGCTGGCAACTCAGCACCATAAAAATATACTGCCAATCATTAGCGGACCGGAGTTCTGCTGTGGCAACCCCTAACCGGGAAAAGCCGAAAAGACAAGCAAACAACATAGTACTGTTTTTATATATCTTTATATTTCTGTTGAGTCTGTTCCTGTTGTTAAATTTGTTTTGTTTCTGCTGTAAAAAAGCTTTCAATTTTTTACTTTATTTATTTTTAGTATTTTATTTTTATTTTTATTTTTACTATTTAAATTTGTATTAATTTAATCTATCTTCCTTCTGTAAACTGTCATTCTTATGGTATGAGCCTGAGTATCAAAATTATTTTCAGTGATATGCACTTTTTCCTCTATGTAGATCTTATGACAATAAAGTTTACTTTGACTTGGTCTTCTTCTTGTATGTCCCAGATCTTCTTCCCCAGATTGTCTTCTGCTTTCTTGCACATGTGACAAAACCACCATAATCTGATCTCTTTAAACTTTTTCTGCAGTTGTAGCTACTTTGGCTTCTACTCTCATGCCATCATTCCTTCACCTGTCCCACAGTGTGCATCCTACCACATCTCAGGCACTTCATCTCCATCACCTCAAACTTCCCTAGTTGCTCTGCTTTTACTGCCCAGGTTTCTTTACCATACAGTATTACTGGTTGCACCACTGTTTTGTACACCTTACTTTTATGCTTATTTAGCATTCTTCTGTCGTACACTAACCCTAATGTTCTGTGCCAGTTGGCTGCAGCCCCTCTGATTCTAGCTCTGACCTCCTCATTCAGAATTCCCTTCTCCTCCACCACCCTTTCCAGATACTTGAAGCTGTTAACCTGTTCACTATTTCCCTTCTGTCTCATTTCTTATCTTCTTCTGATTTCCCCCATTTGTTGCCATTACAGCTGTCTTATCTGTACTCAGTTTCATCACATTGCCTTTGGTTTTGCATTCCATTCTCCTTCCCTTTGCTGAAGTTCTTCCTTAGAGTCTGCCTATAATGCCACATTGTTTGCATACAGCAAAGTTGTTGATCTGTCCCCTCTGATCTGTTTGCCAATGTAGTCCACCACCAGTATGAACAGCAAGGGGCTCAGAGCTGAACCCTGGGGTACACCCACTCCCACTGGAAACCCCTCTGTGAGCCCGAACACTGTTCATACTTGATTTATTGGGTTTTTGTACATAGCTTACATTAGTTCTATTACTGTTTTTGGGACTTTAAAACCACCTCAGGACTGCCTAAATCAGCTCTCTTGGGACCTTGTCATATTACTTCTCCAAGTATCTGTCTCAATTCAAACATTGGGTTGGTTGTGCTGCATCCTGATCAGAATCTGTACTGCTCATTTCCCATTTTACTTTCTACTACTCTGTTTTACTACTCTGTGTATTCATTTATCAACCACCCCGTCCAGAACTTTCATGCAGTGCAATAGGAGTTCAATATCTCTATACTGCCCACCGTTGTGACTGTGCCCTTTGTTGTTGACAGCTGACACTATTATGCTTATTCTCTAGTTATATGGATACACCTTTCTCTCCATAATGCTATGAGTACCCTCAGGAGGCATTTCTTCCCTATCTTACCCAACATCCTGATCATATCTACAGTGACCTCATCTGAGCCTGCTGCTTTCCCTGACTTCATTTTCCTTAGTGCTGTTCTTACCTCTTTGGTGGGCTCCTCCTCTTCTCTCACTGTAGGCTGTGTCTAGGGTAGTACAGCTTCTGTGAGGGTTTTCTTCATACAACACTAAAGGGACTAAAAACATTTTCACTGCTTGTGCCTTACTATCCATATCCATAAATAAGAGTTTCCATTTTATCAATTTTTGTATTATCTTTTTAGTCTCTTCCCACACAACCTTAGTTGCCATAACAGAAGCCTTTTTAACCCCTACTCCTAAATACTTCATCTTATCATATCCCCATAAATATAGGTATTGCAGAACCAATTCATGTGAGGGTACATCATTTACAGCTATAGCCTTTGTTTTATCTTGATTAATTTTATACTTGAAACTGTCTTAAAATGTTCCACAACACTGATATGTTCTTTTTTGGATTTATCAGGTACAAAATAATATCATCTACAAATAAAGCCAGCTTTTCTTGGTTACCATTCCAGTTATATCCATGTCTTTCTGATTTATTTATTTTCTTTGCCAGTGGCACTAAATATAAAGCAAATAACAAAAGGAAAAGAGGGCACCCCTGCCTGATTCCTCTGTTCAAATACAGCTTTTCTCAGAGGCACCCTCTAGCTTTAATTCTTACCTCCAATCCTTCACATATCCTTCTAATTAACCTTATTATTGTATCAAGGAATGCAAATGCTTCCATTGTCCTGCTCAGAAAATCCCATCTTTCTTTGTCAAATGCTCCTTCTGCATCAAGACCCATGAACAGAAGTATTTTCTTACATTCTGCTTCCCTCTGGATCGTCATTGTTCTGTTAATGTTGTCAAATGTTTGCCTCCCTCCACAAAACTACATTAATCAATATCTATCTATTTTGGCAACACCTTTGCCATTATTTTAGCATAGATGTAAACACTTCATAATCATGATTTAAAATTGAAATGAGTCTATATAAAGCTGGCTCTGAAGGGCTTTTGTTATCTTTAGGTAACAGAGCCATCACAGCTTTTTTCCAACATGTTGGCAGTTTTCTTCCTTTTAAATTACTGTTAAAAATGTCCAGATCTTTATCACTTTCTTCCCATCTAATTTCCAAGCTTCCACAGGAATACCATTTGTTCCTGTAGACTTTCCTGATGATTGATTGTACATCACTGTTTTTAGCTCATCACCTCCTGTCTTAATTGCTAGTTGTTGAGCCACGTCTACTTCTAAACTTGGCATGAATAAATCTTCAACAAATACTTCCATTTGTACTATTTTTTTGATTTCCACATTTCACTGCTTTATATCAGGAATATCTGTAAAACCTCTACATGAGCTCTGGTTATTTTTCTTGTTATAGGCAACAATCCTTTGAAAGTTCTGTTGCCTGAGTCATTGTGCTAAAAGTGTTGCACTCTGGAGTTGTTACCAAAACATAGTTGCTTCACTGCAGTCTTCCTAAAATGATGCATATTATCCAAATACTCCCTTATTTTCTCTTTAGAACTCAGCATTTGCTCTTCTTGTTCTGTGAGATTCACTTTATTCTGCAATATATCAACCTTTGTCAGCCCTTCTTAGTAATTTCTATTACATCTTAACCATATCTCTTTCTATTTTTAAACTCCATTTCATTTTATCTCAGTCACTAGCTATAACTTTTGAAGATATTTCTCTCTTCCCTAATAACTCTCGAATGATTTCCACTATTTATTCCTTAAATTCCTCTCTTTTTAACAGGTAGGTGGGAAAGAGCCAGTATTTTATTTGTACATTACCGCACATTTTTATTTTAGTTTTTATTGGTGCATGATCAGAAATAGTTAATGGATATATGTTGACATTTTCAATTAAATGTACAGGTTCCTGTGAAATATAATTCCTGTCTAGTCTAACCCAGTTATTGTATCTTGGGGAATAATATGTAAATTCTGTCCAAGCACTTACTACTGAATTCACATCTTCCATACCAAATATTTTCATACATTTCTTCAGAAATCTACCCTCTTCATTATATTGTCCATTCTAGGTCCCCTGATACATCCTCACTATTGCAAATCAAATTCCAGTCCCCATCTATAAATAATATTCCCTGCTGAAAACTGACTATTTCTCCCAAAATTTTTTTAAGCTCCATAATAGCAGTTTTCAGTGGACTGTAACTACATTCCATTGTAATTATACCTCTCAACCTCTTAGTGCAAGAAATCTGGGCAAAACCTAAAATAATGGGGGGACAAAAGCCCCAAAACAGGGACTGATGTTAAATACTGCGCTTATAAACTTAGGAAGTTGCTAGAATAACATTTTGTGTTAGCATGTATTTTCTAAAGGAAATGAAGCCTGAAACTCAAATATCTTTCAGTATTTAGAGACTTTAATTCTTAGTTATTTGCCAGAAGACCACAAAATCTTTAAGGATCAGACCAAAAATATGAGGCAAAAATCTGGACATCCTGCGAAAATATGAATAGTTGAGAGCTATGATTGTAATCCTCCTCCCTTGCCAATAGCTCCTTACTACCACAAACCTACACATTTTGTATTTTTTCCTCATCTATCACTATTGGAACCCCTCTAGCGATTAGTATAATTACTCCCCTTTCCTCTGTCCCTGATATTCTGCTGAATATCCATTCTGAAGTCATCTCTTCATCAATTCACATGCTCATTTCTTTCTAAATGCATCTCCTGAATCATTGCTATTTGTACTCTGCATTTCTTAATATAATTCAGTTCTCTTTCCTATTTATCTATACCTGTAAGGCCATTCATGTTTCAGGATAATATGAACAGTATAGCCATCATGATAAAAAGCTATTGATCCCACCTATTATACATGATAATATTTTTGAATGTGTATTTCCAGCTTTTGTGATATTTGCAATGTTTGGCAGGCTGATATTTTGTATAGTTGTTTCTTCTCGTTTCAATTTGAACCTATGGCACATTTTTCAAAACTTGTTTAAATAAAAATCCTCAAACAAAAAACTAAATACAACCCCCATTCCCTATTAACTTGAAACAAACACACAAAACTATGTACATCTTCAAAACATGAAGCTTAACCCTCCAGAAGGGAACAATTGTCCCAAGCTGATGGCTGTACCTACAGACATTATCTAACCTAAAATTAAAGTTACCTCATGCTAAATTGCATGCTACAGCCTAAGTTCCCACTTACTCTGATTGCTGTCTGTTCTTTTCTTATCTATTTTCCCCTCCTAGATATGAAAAAACAGATTGTATGCTTTCAGAAAACATCAACTTTTAGCCTTAAGAAAAAGTGCACTGGCTATCTTTAAATAGAACTAAATTGTACAATCTTCCACTAACTGCATTAATGTATTAAGGCTGCTAGGGAGGTTGTTACACCTCCCACAATTTCAGACTTATTTTTTTTCACTGAACTGCTTGCCATTGTACCATTAAATTTTGCATTTCCCTCAGCAAAGAATACTCAGAATTCTCAAGATTAAGACCTACAGACAGGTTGTCTGCATGGAAATGTACTCAGTAATGAGTCTATAAATTTCACGGAGAAAAGAATGCACAGCTGCCTTCAGCTGCAGACATCTCAACTCCACTGAACATTTGCCAGTGGAAAACAAACAAGCTAATATTTTTGCAGTTTTAAGAAGCTTACTATTTCCATGGCTTTCATCAATTTTGTCTTATTTTTAAAGCTTACATGGTAACAAAAACACTTATTTACAGCTTAAGCCAAAGGTAGTAATCTAGACATCTATCCTTGTAAAATAAAATGAGAATATGTCTTAATTCTACATATAATATAAGCAACATGCTTTTATACCCCACCCCCACCCCAGCAGCCTAAGATCACAGCATATGAACATTAAACTTGCTTTTGTCCAGAATTTTTCCCCAGTAAACTGTAAAATCTAAATTTCTTACAACTAAAAAAAAATATTTATTTACTTTAATATCTTTAACACGTACAGTCACTGAAAATACTCACCCCACATTTAAAATACCCCTGGCTACGCACTACACAAAACTGTTTTACTGTACATAACATGCAGTTTATATCATGAAATATTTTATATAAATACTAATAAGAACAAAATTGTTCTACTTACAGTTAGTTTCCACCCTTTAGTGTCCTTCTAAACCTTAATGATGTAAAGTGGGGTATATATTTACAGTCCACCCACAAGTTTAACAAAGTCAACAAACGTCCAGTGTTTTTCTGCCTCTTTCTTTTGCAAAACCATCCTTCACAAATGTGATAAGATGCTTTATAGTCTTCCTTTTATTCACTAATTTCAGAGTTGCTGGTCTCCTTCTTGTTCATCTCCATCTCCCAACACCAGACTCTGTTTCAAGTCCAAGGTATTGGTGATTCTTCTAGTAAACTCCTGTGCTTTTTTTGTCTCTCATACATTTTCCTTTGGAACACTGGAAAAAGTTTCACTGGTGAAGTCTCTCTATGAACCCCAATGTTAGAAGAACGAGAAAATGAGTCCTCTTTTGCTTGCTAACTCAAAAAGCAAGTTGGATGAACTTTTTCATTTCCACCTTACCTGTTCTGTGTCAAAAATGACTTTGATCCTCCAGGAAAAAAACAATTTGAAGACAGCTGGATACAGCAGTTTGAATCTCATATCTGCCTCTTGACATTCCCTGATTGAGAGAATAAATTTGTTTGTCTTCTGCCAGGTGTACAGTGAATAATTGTGTTTTACAAATACTCTGCTGTCTCCAATATTTAATACTTTGCCACAATTTTGTCAGGATCACCCTTTCTGCTGGCATGATTACATCTTTACTAATAAAGGTCTTTGCTGCTTTGTCTTGGGCAGGTTTGGAGCATACATTCAATGTGCCCTTTCAATTAACAAATTCTGCTGTGGAACACCAGTTCAGTTGCTTACTTTTACTTTCATAAAGTTAATAAAGTCTGTCCTTTCCAGTTTCTCTGGTACAGCAGAAAATCTCAGTTTTTTCCTCACATTCAAACAGCCTTTTCTTCATGCCAGTATCTGATTTTGCAGTTTTATCAGTTCATCTGATATTTTTCCATCCTTTTGCTATTTGAATTGAGATATATATATATATATATATATATATATATATATATATATATATATATATATATATATATACTTGCTGTTTCATTTATTTTAATCACCTCTGAGTACATTTGATTTATTTATTTTTTTCTATAAATTAATGAAAGCCATCTTTTAAGCCAAAGCTCAAGCTTGAACTGTTTTTTTTTTCTGAACAGCTGCAGAATCCTTCTCATACAGTGTTTTCTCTTTACCTTTTGTGGTTGATTTTCTTTCATGTTTTGCAAATTTCTTTTTTTTTCCTGGCATGCAGGCAGTGTATTTATTGAATTTTACAAAAAAAAATAACATTTTCAATAATAATCCTTTTTATCAGTTTCTGTTTTCACGCTGGGAGAGTTGAAGTTATGCTGTTGATAAGTGTGCAGCCATGTTGAAAGTCCAATCATTAATGGCATTGAGGGTTAGACTATTGGTATTTCACCAAGTTTAAATTTCATTCAAAATGTCCTGAGGTATTTCATTTTGCAATCATTGAAATAGTTCTCTAACCACAGTGTATTATCTGTAGTTATGAAAGAGATCAAAATAGTCTAGGTGACATTAGAAAAACAATCACAAGATTAAGTCATATGTGAATAGGATCTGTTCTCTTTGGACATGGACTTTCTTACAGCATAATGAGATTAATAGTTATAGTTTTGCTCATATTCCAATATATCATGTGTCAGCAGTTGGTCTTAGACTCCTTGTAAATTCTCTTGAATTGTAATAATTTTTTGAGTCAACAGCAATTCATTTTAGGATATCCTAGTAGTACAGGAAAACTGCTGAATGAAGCATGTATTATAATTTGCTGTACAAATACTATAGTTTGATTTATGAAAAAATAAATTCTATGAGAACATTTGTAACATAGGTATGGTGACCAACTATAAATTAGATAATTGTCAGGAAAATATCCCAAATTTTATTTTATTTTTTCTTTAGTCATAGAAATCACATTGAAAACAGAAGGAGGGAGTCTGTATTATATTCATAGTTCATTCAAGTGCATTGCCAAATAACTTTATCTAATGATAAGTATAAGGCGGTTGTTTAAATCTCAGTATGAAAGCTTGTCTTAATATTATCCAAATTGTACATGTTTTTCAGTCACCTATCAGTGATTTCTATTATATGCCTTCATTACTTGAGTTTATATATATTGGACTATGAGAATGGTATTGTCATTGGAGAGTAATTCTTCCTAATGTGGCTTGAGATGCTAATATCAAGTATACTGACATTAACAGTTGGTTGCAGTATTATTTAAATTAAAAGAACCTGTTTCAAATTATTGGAATACTTGCACCTGTGTATGAACACTTTTGATGTTAACTACCTTAATAAGCAACTTCTGGACATTTAGATTAAAAGATCATGGCATAACAAGTTCTTATATTAATATGAAATAGGTGACTACAGAGCAATCTAGTTGTTTAAATAATTATTTTGCATTTTGAAAGATTCGGCTAGAAACCTTGTTAAATACTAAGACTGGGAAAACTAACTTTCTTGCCTGGACATAGAAAATATGTTGCATATTATTAAAACAAAAATTGTCATTTATATATAAGGTAGTCACAGTGAAAAAAAAGAAATCTCAAATTCTCAGACAATGAATTTTGTCCTGCAACAGTAAAATGGAAGGTTTTATAAGAAGTGGATTGCTACTAACAAGGCTATCTATAACATTACCAATAACAAGCTCTGTCAACAGGTGAAAATAACTGCAAAAAGGGATAGAGAACTGATGGAATTGAGTTCACCTAGTAAATATGCTGACAACCGGTGAACAGGTACCATTATTTTATGAAGAGGATTACTAGAAGGCAAAAAAGCATGGTTTACTCCATACTTATTAAAGGTATCTGTTGTGTAGAATATAACCAATTGTACCTGTTGAAACCCTTGCTGTTATGCCAGAAAATCTTGCTAGAAGGAGCATCCTTAAGACAGTGATTAAACATTTCAAAATGAATAAAGCTGCTCTAAATAACAATACTGCTAATTACAGTTTAAAGATGCTTGAGCATATCATAGCTGACCCTTGATATATTTGTTTAATACTAGTTTTAAAGATGATAAATTCTTATATGATTGGAAAATCAGGATCATCAAAGACACACACACACACACACACACACACACACACACACACACACTCACACACACTCACAAACACACACACACAAAGCAGTGCCTTCATTAGTAACCAGATGCAGAACCATTAGCCTCCTACAGTTTTTTGGAAAAATTATGGAGAGTTTAGTTTAATTTACAAACTGATTCAGTTAGATATGACAAATATACGTCTCTATGTGTTCATGCATAATTGAAAAAACTGTAACATGCAACCTATCATTTTAAAACAATATTATTTCTGCTTTAAAATTCAGTCTTTAGGCTTTTGTCATGAGTAACCATAATATACTTGGTTGGTTTAGTAGTTGAACTTAGACAGTTGCCATTGATAGTCGTAGATCTGAATTTTATTCTCAGTTCAGTACTGTCCTGTACCATAGGATCTTTCCTTTGTCCTTGTACCTCGTTGATCTAATTTTTGATCAGAGTACATTTTATAATGTCTATGCAGATAGTCTGGAGATTTATAAAATTATTATCAATAAAATGATAAAAACTAAGCCAAACAAAACTCTGGAACTAGTATATAAATAAAATAAATAATAATAAAAAACAACCAGAATGTCCAAATTCACAACAATACGTTATTGTAATTAAAAGTTTGGCTAAACACTTTTGTCATTTGACATCATTAGAGCCATTAATCAAACTGTTAAAAAATTGTCACGAATAAAAAAAATTCCATAGCACAAAATATTGTAACTAAGCCGAAAGAAACTAGATGTAGTTAATGTAATAACTTCTACTTTATACCCTTTATTTGTATTAATCTGTTTATCTTTTAATAACTTTGTTGTGTGTAACTTTGTGGAGTTTTTCTCCATGGGCCTCCACTGAAAATGGGCTCTTTCTAGGCCCAGTGGACTTTCTTGGTTAACAAATGCAATGTTGTTGTGTTGTTGTTGTGTCTTTCGGCTTTTCCTGGTTAAGGGTCGCCACAGCAGAGCTCCGGTCCGCTAATGATTGGCAGTAGATTTTTACGTGCCGAGTTGCTGGGCCCTGACGCACAACCTTCAATGAAGGTACGCCCATTCACACATGTCTCCACACAGAAGACGCTCTAGCTGAGAATCGAACAGAACAAGGTCTTACTGTGAGGCGACAATGCTACCGCAGCACCACCACTGCAGTTCAGTTAACAAATGCAATAAATAAATAAATAAATAATAAATAAATAATAAATAATTAATTATCCAATAAAAAACTGTAAAAGGTAACCAATCATGGTTCATTCTTCACCCGTAGTATTCAACATGCCCCCATATGGAAAAAACAATCAAAAACAATGCAGATAACTATTCAACTAACAACTCCACACCGTATTTTTCCACCCTTCCAATAAAAAACAGAAACTGTTGACCAGTTTGTAACTCATTCATGACTTGTAATGTTCATCGTTACCACTGTATATAAAAAATGGACTGACTGTAATGTTAAATACATACAATCAACAAAAGTATCAAATCCTGTATATAACTAGTTATAAAATCATAAATAATCATGCCTTGCACTCCAGCAAAACTTTTTTTAAAAACCATTTGGAACTCGTACATGACTATTAGTAAACATCATGCTATGTGTTATAAATAACCAATAGTTTTTTTTTATCTGTAGCAATTTCTTAACAGCTTGATTAATGCCACTGATGATGCTGAATGATGAAAGTGCTTAGACAAACTTTAAATTACAATCAAGTACTGTTGTGAATTTGGACATTCTGGTTGTTTTTTATTATTACTACCAATAAAATGATGTTAACTTACTTCAGGATGTTTTACATATACTTCAAACCTTGGACAAACTAAATTGGATGTAAATCAATATCAGCAAGTCTAAATTTAGGAACTTTGGAGGCTCTAAGGTTGGGAGTACATATACCATAAATGAGAAACTAATAAAACACGTCAACTGTCTTTGATATATAGGTGGACAATAAACTGACATTTTCCAATTAGGTCTTGTAGTTGTGAAATTAGGGCTCTAAGATATTGGGTTATATTAAAATATACATTAAACTGAGAAAGAAAGAAAGATGTTTTGCCTGTATTTGCTGATCTCATATGGTGAAAATTAGAGTATGGATGCCCATTGTGGTATACCAAGTCTAAATTCTATAGTCTGGCTTAAGAATAATTCAGTAGCATTTTGTAAAATTAGTGACTTCCTTAGTAGTATGTCTTATTTAGATAGATTCAAAGTGTTAGATCTGTAGACATTATCCCATAAAAAACTGAAAGAAAATATAATTATGATGTTTGAAATGAGCAAAGATCCCTCTCTTTTTGAATGTCTAGGTTTACAAGTCTTTACAGGTTCATAAGTAAGTGCTAGGCTAGCTACCCTTGCTGGCCATTTCAAGCTTATCCAATTTCCCTATCCTATTTGGTCATAGATTGTACTTACCCATCCCATGGTTGATAGTTATATATTACTCCTAATGATAATAACTGGGATCATACTATAGCTAATTTGAGGGTAGTCCATGCATGGGATAAAGCATTTACGAGCTGCATCTATTTACTAGTAGTACAAGTAGCACTGTTGAGGAAAATTGACTTTCCCATCCACAGATCTCAGTTACACTTGAAAATGGACAGGGATGAACTTTGTTTTATGTGGAGGGGGGAGTCTGTTCCATAGCAACGGTATGCTCTGTGAATTATATCTGCCCAATCAAACCTTTCCATTGAGTTTACAGAAGAGGTTTAGATCCTTATACCAAGTATTTCTGATGCCATTTGACTTGCTGATGTGAAGTAAATCTATCAGTAATGGATCACATGGCTTCGAGTCAATCCATGTAGGATATATTGTTTTGCCCTTGTATTCTTTTAGTAAGGTATCTCTGTGGGTGTTGCAGTTGTTGCATGTGTCTGGACAGATACATGCCAAAGGGGGCATTATATTCAATGACTTGCTTAATGAGGGCTGAGTAAAGGGGGAATATGACATTCCTAGATCTAGACATAAGCTGTGCAATACAGAAGGACTTTCTTACAACAATAGACACATGTTGGTCAAAAGTTAGGTCACTGTCCACATAAGTTCCCAAATCCTGAATAACTGGGTCAACTCTTAGGGGTGTATTATCCACGTGGTAGTTACTTGGGGTAGATGACTTCCCAAAGGATACAATAAAGCATTTTTTGGCATTTAATTTCAAACCATGAGTTTGACACTAGTTATTTATTTGAATCAAACCTTCCTGCAACATGGCTAAGTCATTTGGTGATTCAATGAATGCTCCTAGCTTGTAGTCATATGCAAATTTAGTCAGCCAGAGCCCTTTAGTATTGTCTTTTACTTCAGAAAAGTAGATGCCAAACAGAAGAGGTCCCAGCACAAAACCCTGGGGGAGTTCATTGGTGACTAGTCTCTTTGTGGCTGTAACTTCTCCTATTCTGATTATCTGTATCCCACCTGTGAGCCAGTTGGCAATCTAGCAGGAGACACCGGTGTTTATTACCAGTTTAGTTAGATTTTCTACTATGCCTGAGTGGGGAATTGTGTCAAAAGTGTTGACCAGGCCAGGGTATGCAGTTTGCACCATTTTGCCTTCATCCATTTCTTTGGCGGCCTTTTCAAAAAAATCCACTAAGTTGAGTCCTTGATGAATCCAAACTGAGACAGATATACTGTTTGGAGTTTCCCTTTGCCATGATTGATTAATTCCATGCTAAGTCTTTCCATGGCTTTGCATATGAGGCTAGTCAAACGTATGGGTCTGTAATTTCCTGGATCTGTGGAAGGTCCTTCCTTATGCATGGGAATGACTGTAGCTATTCTCCATTTGCTTGGTACAAAACCTGTGTAGAGGCTAAGACTGAACAATGTTGTTAGGGTGAGGCTAAATCATGAGTCATGCTATTTAAGATGCATCCAGGGATATTGTCAGGAGCCACTGATACAGTATTTTTAGCTTCTGATAGCACTTTTAGGACTTGGTCTTGTTTGATAGCTGGAGGTGAGCAAATTTCAGGTATATCTTGAGGGACAGATAATGGGAAGAAAGGGGTAAAGTTAGAGCTAAGAAAAAGTTAAACGACTAATCCACCAAAAAATGTCAAGCAAGCAGACCAGGAACAACCACCAGAAGGTACGACAGTCCAACCTCACAATAGGGTACAACGTAGCTCAAGTATATACCAAAGCAATAGCTCCAAAAATAATCCAAAAGCAGTAAAGTTAGAGCTAGTAGGCTAGCTGTATTTTCAGCCTCAGTGTAGGTAACATTGTTCACAATCAGTTCAGTGCATTGCTGTGCTGTGCTTTTGAGATTACAAACATAAAAAATGGCTTGCAATTGTCTTTGGTTTAGTTAGTCTCAGACTTGTCTTTTGTGGATTTTATTAAGCTCCTGAGTTGTTTGTTTATTTCAGTGACAAAGGCTCTAACATTCTGGGAATTACTCTTCTTACCTTTGGTCAAATTTATTTTCCTTTTATTATAAAGCTTGTTGCTATTTTGGTTCCACTATGTGGATTTGTTTCTGGGGTCTGCCTTGCACTTGTTTCTATAGGATACAGCTGCATCTATGCATCTATGCAGCTGTTTAAATGCTGGTATAGAGTGGTGCTGTACATTTCTGCATATACAGTGGAGTTAACTGGATTTGCTGGGAATTTGAGGCTTGCCAATGTATTACGTAGGAGCAGGTAGTTTGTCTTAAACAAATTTCTAAAGATACCTTGGGTGGAAGGGATCTTTGGCTTCAGTTTTATTTAGAAGGAGAGTGCTTTATGGTGAGACCTACAAAGTGATGAAGATATGCAAGGGATGGTGCAAGATGCTCCCATATTACTAAAGACAAAATCCAAGATGTTCTCCCTACTAGTGGGTGCTCTGACTAATTGTTCCATGGCATTTGTATTGACAAAGTCTAGGAATCTCGGTGCTTCTGCACTAGTGGTGGTGTAGGTTTCCCAGTCTATAGTCGGATAGTTTAGATCACCTAGGAAAATTATATTGAGTTTAATACTGAATTATTTTAGTTCTTGTAGATAGGCATTGTGGCTTTCTTTTATCATAGAGGGAGTTCTTTAGCCAGCTAGTAAATGGTATGAGACCTTTTTGATGGTTATTTGGACATGAAGAAGCACTAGTGCATCATGCTTTTTTATCAGCCTTGATGTCAATCTCTTTTGAATGTAGACAGATACACCTCCACCTTTTTTCTCTTCTTGTGCAGTTGTTGTGCTTGTCGTTGTTTTTCTTTCTGCTTTTCCCGGTTAGGGGTTGCCACAGTGGAACTCTGGTCTGCTAATGATTGGCAGTCAATTTTTATGGTGCCGAGGTGCCAGCCTGATGCCCAACCTTCAACAAAGACACGCCCATTCACGCATGTCTTTCGAATGCCACTCGATCACAGGGAGGACATGCAGACTCCACACAGAAGGTGTTCCAGCAGAGAATGGAATGGGAGAACCTCTTGCTGTGAGGCTACAATGCTACCGCTGCACCACCACGGCTTGGTCTAAATATGTGAAAAGCATTATAGCTGTGCTCATCCAGAGTGCTCTCCACTATTTTAAACCATGTCTCAGTCACTACACAGACTTCAATGTCTTCCAGAATGAGAAGGGCTTGTAAGGAGTAAAGTTTCTTGTTCAGGCTTCTAACATTGATCAGTAAAACCTTCATATTTTCCTTTGCTTGTTTCGTTATGTTGCTAGGTTTATCAGGCTGACATTGCCTAAAAAAGGCACTATGGGGGTGGACAATGTATTTGTCAATAATAAAAACCCTAGGGGGGACAGATGCAGCCCATTCCTGGTGAAGAATTGTGGTCTGTCGATCATATCCTCCCATGTTGACAAATATTGGACCCCCATTTAATGACATCAAAAACTAAGCCATTTACTGAGGTCAATTATTTTTAATGCATATAGACTTAAAGTCTTTTGAAAACATACACAAATAATAATAAAATGAATAGTACCTAGCTTTGTGAATATTTAATACTGGAATAAACTACCATATGAGTTTAAAGACTGTGGATAATTTTAAGACAAGGTTGGGTAATTATAATGATGATATGCTCATTATCAACTATGAGGACTAATAGGAAGGCTAATATGGACTACAGTCTTTGCCCATATCCTAAACTTAACTAGGAGTGGCTCTAGTATTGAACCTTAAGTGACTACACTGGACTGTTCAGTGGACTTGTACAGATAATCTATTATTCTTATAGAACTCCACAATCCAGAAGGCAGGGTGAGGTGGATTTGACTTCACAGAACCCAGGTATGGAGGAAGCAAACTAGTTTAACATCATTCCTCAAAGGTTACAACAGCTCTGTAAACATTCCAGAAGGATTGTGTTGTAATCTATATCATATGCCACAGAAAGATCAAGAAAGACCCAAATGAATAGATCTATTGCTCTCTTGCCATAGAAAAATAATTAAGGACTTTAGTGATGGCTTTCGTGGTACTACCTTGGGTCTAACAACTGGAATGATCATATATGCCATGTTCTTGAAGATAAGAATTGAGTTGCATATGTAGTATGTTGCTGATAAAAGGTTAAAAAGTGATGCTGAATTTACAGCTGGACAGACATGTTACCCAATTAGCAATATGGCTATACTAATTGCCATTGTCAAGAGATCACTCTTCTTATTGGCAATATCATTTTTTTATTTCTCATCCAGTCATCTAGGTTGGTTTTGAAGATATATAAGAATTTGCTCTATTTAATGTGTAAGTAGAGTCTATTCAAGATATACAGTATGCATCGTGCTAACAGACCATTGCAGCAACCGGTACTGTTAGTCTTATGATGGAGGTTAACATCTTTAGAATGGGTATTTGTTAGACTGTTATTTTTATGAAGATATAAAAGGATGAATGGAGCAGGATCTTTAATTGTATGAAACTCTAAATGGAGGTCATTCCGCAAAAGTCTATATGAGGTAGAGTAGAGGGAAGGGGCTTTTAATCTATTAGGATGGCTTAGGTTGCCTAAACCAGAGATATATTTTTGATTTTTTTGCTCAAGATGAGGATTTATTTTATCAATTTGTTTGATAGTTTTGGTCCTTTCTCTCCTTTTTAAATACATTTATTTAAAAACTAGCCATATGTAACTATAATAACAAGAACAACATTTGTGTAAGATAAGGAAATGCAGAAGATGAAAAAGACAAGTAATCCAATGCAATTTATAACACTAACTTCAAACCTTTGATCATGAGATATCCTTCATACTTGGCAAGAAAAATACATTAAATTAAAAATAAAAAGACACTAAGATCAGTAATGGTTCAACAACCCAATCTCTTCAAGGTAATAAACTTAAAATATATACCATGATTACACTTTATTCTTCCAAACTGTCACTTGTCTTATGCATACAAAAGAGACGTTGAAGCGGTGTATGGGTTCAAGATATTTATTGTGCATAAACATTGCCAGGAACTGTAATTAAAACTTGTATTTAAGCTAACTGATTCACTCATTATTTCAAACACACTTGCATGTGCATCTCCTTTCATGTCGGCATTCACTCTAGCTGACTATACAAAATGGCACTGTCCTTGCACATGCTCAGCACTTATATGCACATGCCATCTAGCTAGTGTCTGATTAGGAATATTACACATAATAATCTACATTTTCCCTCTTTGATTTGTTTGACATGCAATAGGAGAATAAGACAATCCACATGCTAGATAGCATTTCATTAGTAATAACAAATCAGAACTGAAGTCCAAGTCGCTGTGTATTTTGGATTGGGTATGGAAATTCTACCTGATCTGGTTATATAACTTTGATTGGGTTTAGCAACAGGGACAGTCTCTGGGGAATTCTTCTCAACAGGAACTTTGGGAATTTTAACAGAATTATTCGAGGTAAGTACACTGTCCTCTGAAATTGAAATGAGTGTAGGGTCACTCTGAGAAATAGAGTCTTTGGCACAAGCAATCTGCTGTGTCACTGGTTCAGAAACTGGAAGTATATGTCTTCAGTTTCTTCTAAAATCCATTCCTTCCAATTGTACAATATAAGATCTCGGTTCTTCACAAATATTTTTGATAACGCCCACTCGGTCACAGTCTTTAGATGTTTTAGATCTTTTGATGTTTGCATCTGTATGATCTCTCCTTGTCTCAATGGTCTAAGAGGTTTGCTAGATTTATCATAGTACAACTTTTGTGACTGGCATTTCTTCAAAAGTTGAGTCTTGACCACTCTGTTGTTCTTTGCATTTGGAATCAAGAGTTGTTTGCTGATTGGTAAGGCTGTTATTGTCTGTCTAGACACTAATGTCTGAGCTGGTGAACCAAGCAAGTTATCTTGGGGAATGTTTCTGAGATTGAGTAGGTTAAGAAAAACATTGGTACCATCTTGGTTGGATTTCTCTAACAAACATTTTGCACTTTGAACTGCACACTCGGCTAATCCATTGGAGTATGAATACTCAGGACTACTAGTAACATGCACTAAGTCCCAGGACTTAGCAAATTTCTTGAACTGCTGACTTGTAAACTGTGTACCATTGTCAGATACAACTTCAGTTTTGTGATAACAGTGCTAGATGTTAGATTAGGAAAAATGTAAATTTCAAACCAATTTGAATAAGAGTCTACTAACACTAAGTAATGTTGACCATTCCATTTGATAATATCAGTAGCAAACATTTACTGTGGTAATTCAGGAATCTGGTTTAGCTGAAGTGGTTCTTTTTGTTGGTGCAATTTAGTACTATTGCAAATGAAACATGCTAGAGTTTCCTTCTCTATATCTTTTGACATAGAAAGCCAAAATACTATGCCTCTTGCCCTTCTTTTGGTTGAATCAGTACCTGGGTGACCTCAATGCAAAATCTGGATGTATTCTTTTGTAATGCTGAAGGAATAACTACTTTAGGGCTTTTGATGATGATTCCATCTTCCATCATGAGCTCGTCTCAATAAGGAAAATATTTCTGAATGTCAAGTGGTAAATTGCTTAGTTGCTCTGGCCATCCTTGACTGATAAAATGTTTCAGCTTTTGAAGAACAGGGTCTAAAGCTGTGTGATTTCTGAGTTCATCAAGACGTGATAAGGAAAATGTTCTAACTTCCATAACTTCAAAGTCTGCTTTATCATTATTATGCTGTTGTGTAATTTACCTGGGTGCTCTTGACAAAGCATCTGCAAGGTAAATATATTTTCCTTTTGTATAAACAATATTGAAATTGTAGTTTTGTAATTTTAACATCATATGTTGCAAGCATGCTGGGGCTGAATGTATTGGCTTTTTCAGAATAGTCACTAGAGGTTGGTGATCAGTCTCTGTTTGAACAGGTTTGCCATAAATATAATCATGGAACTTTGAATATGCAAACACTACTGCCAAAAGCTCTTTTTCAATTTCCACATACTCCATCTCAGTTTGGGTTAAAGTTCTGGATGCATAGGCTACTGGTATGCCTTATTGAAGACAGCAAAACCAAACTTAGAAGCATCAAATGAAAGAGTTGCTGGTTTGTGAACATCATGATATCTCAATGTGGGTGGACTGGCAATTTTCTGTTTCAGAACGTCAAATGCTCTTTGGTGTTGTTCTAACCAGGACCAGTTTACATTTTTGCATGTCACTCATGTTTGGGATGAACTTTCCTAAATAGATGGCCATACCTAGAAAATATTCCAAAGATGTGACCTTGTCTGGAATTGGCATCTCAAGAATTGTTGCTTGCTTAGACAGATCTGGTTGTAAGCCAGAATTGGTAAACAAAAGACGCACATAAGTAACTTCTGTCAGCTTGAATTTATATTTCTGAGGATTCAGTTTAAGATTCACTTCATGTGCATGGTCTAGAACTTTTTTTGAGGTTTCTATCATGTTTGTCTTCACCATTGACCCCTACAATAATGTTGTCTACTATGATAGCACATGGATAACCTGAAATAATTTGCTCCATCGCACATTGAAATACTTCACTGGCATAATTTATCCCAAATGGCATTCTCAAGAATCTGTATCTACCAAATGATGTACTGAAATTGGTTAACAATGAAGATTCGCGATCCAGCGAAATTTGCCAAAATGAACTTTTTGCATCCAAGACTGAAAAAAAACAGTGGCACTTGGCATAAGAGCTGCTACTTTTTCTACTGTGTGCATCAGATGATGAGGCTGTTTAAGAGCTTTGTTTAAATTTCTGGGATCAATGCATATTTGAATATCATCTGAGAACTTCTTATGAGCTACGACCATGGAGGATACCCATTCATTTGGTTCTTTTACTGGAGTTATCACACCTAAATTCACCATTTTGTCTAGTGCTGTTTTCACTTTGGTCTGCATTGCTACCAGAACTTTCCTGGCTGGTCTGACAATTGGGCTTACTTCATGGTTTAACTTCATGGAATATGTGACTGGTAATCTGCCAAGCTCGTCTTTGAAAATATCAGAATATTCACAAAAAATACTCTATGTAAAACTATCATGGTTGTTCAAACTTATATGGTGGGCTTCCTTATTAAATGAAATCAGTCCCATTCTCAAACTGTTTTTGAGGGCTAACAGTGACTGCACATGTCTTTTGACTACGTAAGACTGCAAGTCATAGTGGTTCCCAGCAGAATGGCATGTGAAAACTACTGCACCATCCATCTGAATCTCTTCACCACCATAAGCAACAAGTTTTGCATACTTTGCTGAATCAACTTTCTCACCACCTTTTACTTTGGCAAACATTTGTGCTGATATAACATTGTACTTGGATCCAGTGTCTACTTTAAGCTCTATGGGTTTTCCATTAATCTGTTCAGTACAAAATATTTCACTCTTTGCTGCTAGACTAACAGTTGTCTGATAGTTCACTGTATTAACTGTTTCATCAATCAGTGAGACACCTTCAGTAAGTTTGGTCGTGGCTTTCTATCTGATCTACTTGCTTCTTTGGATGTTCTCTGTTAATAAAAGTATGTGCCACTTTGGATTTGTAAAGCCTTTTGAAATGATTACACTTTTTACATTTGTGACATTGCTGACCAAAAGCTAAGTACTTTTCTCGTTTTAGGTTCATGGTTGCCTCCACAATTATGGCAGTTAACAATAAGATTGTTTGTAGCAGCCCCATTTGGGTTATGATTGAAACTGGGTAATGCTACACCCTTTGGCTTATATCCCCTTTTCATCTCAACTTTCTGTTGTACACTATTAACATTCGCACTGTTAGTTACTGCAAGCAAATGTTTCTCTGCAGTAAGCATATTTGTGTGCTTTTCTGTAAGTTCATATATTTGACGGATCTCTATGGCTTTACTCAACATTAAATCATTATCTCAAAGCAAAATATTTTTCACTGCACCATTATTAACACCACACATGAGTTCTGTCTTTTATCAACTCATCTCGCAAATCACTAAATCTGTATGTTTTAGCTTTATTTCTTAAGTCAGTAATATATGCTTGTACAGTTTCACCAGGCTTTTTATTTCTTGTGTAAAATATGTGCCTTGCCATTGTAATATTTGTTTGAGGGTTGCACATTTCTCTAAATTTATGTTTTAAGCACTCAGGGTCTTCCCGTGTTTCAACCTGTATCACAATATGGCAGTTTTCCCCCTCCCCTGCATACACGGCAGGTGCATACACAAATAAACATTCCCTCTCAATGGCTTCTGAGCCTGCTAAATTAAGATGTATGAAGGCTTTTGTACATGCGTCTTTATCAGAAAATTCAGCCTGTATGAAAATATATTCTTGCTCAAACACTGTCCAATTCTCAGCAATATTATTATCAAACGCCAGTGGTTCAAGTTTGTGAAATCCCTCTGCCATAACAAGATACATTTAAATATAAGCATAAACCAAGTACTTGTAATTATGTTCGAATGCACAACAATCTCTTTGAAAAGGCTTCACTTTAACACTGCAAACACTGTGAACATTCCAGAAACTTTGGACACTTTGAATATCTTTAATTAATGTGAAAAAGTAGTACATTGTGAAGAAATGCAGTCATTTTAGCCCTTTTGTACATTTTAAACATTTTTGAAATTATTTCGAACACCTTTATCAGTATGTCTTCTTTATGTATTTCGGACATTTTGTTTATCTTGGTAATTATGTTGAATGTTTTGAATGCTTTGCCAAACATTCAGCAACTGAAAAATCATTTAAACGAGTTTAAGTACCTTTGAATAACCACTGACCTGTTTGCGAGTTCACTCCAGTATATTCCTCTTCTTTTAACTGTGTGGTTTATGGCTTATGTGTTGCTTCAACTTTGGATCCCATACTGGTACCATGTCACTTGTCTCTTGCACACAAAAGAGACAATGAAGCAGTGTATGGGTTCAAGATATTTATTGTACATAAAAATTGTCAGGAACTGTAATTAGAACTTGTATATAAGCTAACTGATTCACTCATTACTTCAAACACACTTGCATGTGCATCTCCTTTCATCACTGCACTCACTCTGGCTGACTGTACAAAATGGCACTGTCCTTGCATGTGTTCAGTACTTATATGCACATGCTATCTAGCTACAGTGGCTGATTAGGAACATTACGCATAGCGATCTACACAAACTGACCAGTGAGATTCTTCAGAGGGAAAAAAACTCTGAGGATACCAAAAGGAAAAAGTGCATCCAAAGAAAATGTGTATGGCTAAAACCCTTTCCTATATCCTAAAATTTTATTGGGTACTCAGAGTAGCCTGAATACAGAGAGCCCACTTGGCCCCCACTTTAAGATCAGTGGTACTGCATTCCAGATCACATAATCCCTTCAATATACTAAGAAATTTCTGTTGAAGTGCAGTGTTTTCTACTTCAAGGATCTGGGAACAAATCTCTTAGCTACTGTCAGCATTAGTTGAAGTAAAACACCCTGCAGTTTGTCCATCTGAAGGGAGGGATCAAAAACAAGTAAAAAGAGGACCTGGGAAAAGGCCATCTCCTTTGCCATAACTTGCTAGACCAGTTTTCAGAATGGAAGATAATGTACATGATTTGATTCTGATAACATTGGGAAAATGTAATAACTGGGAACATAAATAATAACAGTACCAATGTTTCTAGAGAATAGAAAAACAGAAAGGGAAGTGAAAAGAAGAGAATAGATGCTGATTACCATATTTCAGAATTTCAAAAATTAAGGAAACTCAGGAAATAGTACTAATATTCCCAAAACTGATGGAGTGAGTTGTTGTGGTGGATGGAAAAGAAAAAAAAAATAACAATAATAAGTAACTTTTTTTTTTTTTTAATTAAGACAGAATGGAAATGAGTAGGAATAGAGAGCTGAAGGGAACTGATGGGGAACAATAATTATGACATCTGTAGTAAGCCATGTGGGTCACAGTACTAGATGTTTTTTATTCTGTTATTGATTAAAGTATGGGTGTAATTGAGGGTTACATATCTGGAACTGATGCACACCAGAAATGAAAGCTAACAATGTACTTTGACTACATGAGCTATGATTGCCTGAAACAGATTCTGTGAAAATGGAGTTAGCTGAAAGAAAGATGAAGTAAAAGGGTCATGTATCTGGAAATGTATAAAATGAAAGCTAGCAAGGAGTTGTAATATATATATATATATATATATATATATATATATATATATATATATATATATATATATTTAGTAGGAAAGGGAGGGATATGCATGTGTGTATGTGTGTGGGGGTGGGGGGAGGATACAGATGATGCTACAGTGTAGTAAGTAGTTTTCCACTTGCCAACAGATGATACAGAAAATAGCAAAATAGTGGAGAATTAACGACAACTACAACTGTTTTTATTTACAGTGGAGGTGAAGATAAAACTCAGAAAATTGATCAATGTTATAATTCCAGGGCTGATTGGAGAGAAGGAACATAATATTATAATAAAAATAAGATAATGTTTTTTCAGATGTATGACTTTTTCAGAGGTCTGGTTTTATCTGAAGTAAATATATATTCAAGGAAGAATCCAGGCAATAATGTGTTGCAGTCAGTTGAGATGGTTGGGAAAATGTTAGAAGTAATTTACCAGATTTTGAGAAGAACATTTAAAGTGACTTAGTGATGAAAAATCCTTTACCTTTGTAGTTCACAAGGTAGTGCACAAAGTGCCAAACAACATTTCCAGAGCATAGTGAGAGGTGTCTGGCAGCTTCTTTTGCTGGTGGAAAAGCTTTTTATATCACAGCTTTACCTATGATCTTGTCACTGAGCTGAAAGGTAAACTTTAACCTCAGTGAATTCATGGTAGTGAAAGCATGAGGTGCGTCCATAGACTTTAATGGGTGCACTGCCACACATGCACAGAGGTGCACCCATTGGAGTCTATGGATGCAGACTCCTCAGAGGTGACCTCTGTCTGGCATACAAAGCAATCTCAGACCCTGCCTTTATGGGACTGGTGCATATCCACAAGTCAAGCTCCACTCGAGCAACCCATACGAGTGAACTCAACCTGGTTTGTGATATCAATAGGACTTGCTGGTTGGACAGGTTTGTATCCCAGAGACTCCCCCATCTGTGGAATAGACTCCCTCTCCACATCAAGCAAAGTACCTCATTATCCCTTTTTACACACAACCTGGATAACTGGATAGGAAACAGAAAATACACTCCTGGGATTCCACCTGTGCCCCTGCTGGGTAGGGGCTCTGGATGCTGATATGTCTAAACATGGGCTAAACTCTTGGCTTATAAGGGCCTTAAGGCCAATAGCCTAATAACTTCCTATGATCCTATGATGCAGACTTCTGCTCTGTTTGTAGTGATTTCAGGATGGACCACAGTAGATTTATTTGGACCATGGCTTAATGGAAGCTTTTTATTAAAAAAACACCAAAATAAATACTAAATTACAACAACTTAGCTGCATCACGGCACTTAACTCACTAGATGCTGTGAAGTACCTACAATAATAACCAAATCACTTTAGTGAGAAAGACGTTGAAAATGGTAAGGTTTATTGACTATACTTGTGGGGGAATATAATAGGACATCCCTCCACAAGGAAGTGTCAATGTATGTAGCCTTAGAGCAAACAACTTGTAACCTAATTTACTACCTATATTTGTTATTCTGACCTCCCGTGTGTGCGTTAGCAGCCTACCACAGCCTGCTTGCCACTCTCCCCACTCTAGTTTTTTAACATGGGCTTAATTGCAGTGTGTGAGGACTAATCTATCATTTTTGTTTGCTATCTCCTTTTGCCACTAGGTGGCAGCATACACCAACCGCTCGCACAGCATTATTCTCCCAAAGTTTCTACCTAAGGATAGCTGCTACTTCCACAATTACTCCCCATTTGTATAATTGCTAAACTCCCACTACTCTCCTGGGCTAGCTAACTCACATTTAAATCTTGTCTACACTACTTTCCTTATAACAAGCTGCAGCCCATCTTTATTTAATTTAATGAGCTGCAGTTACTGATACTTTTTATAGTCCTCACTTCTTCTTGGCTCTACCCTGCTCCGTTCACCCTATGGGCTCAAGCCGCTCACCTACCCTGCCCCCAATTTCCACCCACCCCAGCACCACTATACTTATACTACCTTGCCACACCCCCTTCTTAACAACCAATCAATAGCCAATAAGCAATTAATACAGACCACCACACCCACACTAATTACTCTTCTTCTACTTCAAACCACCACACCCACACTAAACCCCATTATCTCCACCCTCACCCTACCATGGCCCCAATACTATCTCCATTCAGCTTCTTGTTGACCTACTCCATAATACCACTGTTACTTATCCCTTACATACTAACTGCTTATGAACAAGTGATTCATGGTTTTCACTCCCCAAGAATTCATACTATCACACTGCCTGTACCTAATCAGCTAGAATATCTACTTACTCCCCCCATAGCTACCCCTTCAAACAAACACCTCATCAATGCTATTAGAAATCGATACATCAACCCAAAAGCTAAAAAATATCAAAGCATTCTTTTAAAGTTTCTGAAGTTAATCATTCAATCTCAAAGTAATCTCACCATGGATGAAGACATCCACCCAAACCCTGGTCCATCCTCTACCAATAACTCTAGCTTCAATACTACCTCATCCCCTATAAACTATACCATAAATCGACCTCCTGACACAATCCGGGTCAGCCATCTAAATATCAGAAGCCTAAATAATAAAGTTCAGCACTTCCATGCCCTACTAGATCACCTTTCTCCTGATATTCTTTGTCTCACTGAAACCTGGCTCAAACCATGCACCTTAGATAATGAGGCCATACCACTAGGTTACAATATATTTAGACATGACCGTATTTCTAAAAAGGGAGGGGGGTAGCTGTTCTTTACAAATCCATGCTAGAAATGACCACTGAAATCCATTAACCTCTCCAAGATAGTAATGCTGAAATCATAACTACTAAACTACACATCAACAAAAGCAAACATATATATATATATATATATATATATATATATATATATATATATTATCTGTGTCTACATCCCCCCAGGCAAAAACATACCAGTACTTGAGGACGTACTAAACTGGGTATCAAATAATTATCCCCAAGAAACCATTGTACTTGGAGATTTTAATATAGACTGATACTCATGCTCCTCTGAACTCCCACGTACCACATTAACCTTTCTGGATTCTCTCAAGTCATACCCTCCCCCATGAGGATCACTAAACCTAACAATAAAGAAACTATATTAGATTGGATACTTATTAACAATCGTCTACACATGTATAAAGCCGGAACCTTGCCAATGACATAAGTGACCACGATCTCACCTATATTATCAGGCAAAAGGCTGAAATCCACAAACAACCCACCTACAAAACAATCAGGAACAAAAAAAAATTTAAGCTTAAGAATTTCCAAATAGACCTTAAACTTTGCAACGGGTCAGTACTTAAGCATCTTCCACTAGAGGAAGCTGTAAAATACTTTAATACTAAATTCTTATCCATCCTAGATAGCCATGCTCCAGCTCATACCATTAGGACTAAAACCAAAAGTACCCCATGGCTTACAGCTGCAATTAGGCAAAAAATCTTACTAAGAAATAAAGCTTGGGACGCTTGGCGTGCCTCAAAAAAACCTCACAGATCAACTCCATTACAGACAATTAAGGAATGACACACAAAAATCTGTCACAACTAACAAAAAAAAAACTACTATCACAACCTACAACAAAAACACCAGAACAAACCACATAAATTCTGGGCAACTCTAAATACACTGCTCTGCCCAGGACTATCCAACACCCCTGTCCCCTCAACTGCCAACTCAAATTCTCCTGCATAGGTCACCAGCTCCTTCAATAGCTTCTTTACAGAAACTATCCAAAACTTAGCCAATAACTTATCCCCCAGTGCACCAAATCCATCAGCCTCTATGCCCATTACCCAAACCACCTTCGAATTTCAACCAGTCTCAACATCATTTATCCTTAATCTAATTAGAAAACTAAAAACAACTACCCTTGCTGCTGATCTCCTCCCTGCAGACTACCTACAAAAAGCAGCTGATGCTGCAGCCTACCATATATCCATTATGATCAATAGATCCATAACAGAAGCTACCATTCCCACTATCTGGAAGGTATCCTGTATCATTCCACTTCACAAGGGAGGCAGTTCCACTGACTTCTCAAACTACAGACCCATAGTAGTACTCTCTCCTATAGCCAAAATCCTGGAAAAATGCATCCAAAAACAATTCCTAGCCTATATTCTTGATAACAATCACCTGTCAAATTCTCAACATGGCTTCAGACCAAACTACAGTACCATCACAGCCCTACTATCCTTTACTAATGTCATAAATCATAATTGTAATAGCAATAAACTCTCCTCAGCCATCTTCATAGATCTTTCCAAAGCTTTTGACATGGTAAACCATAAACTTCTCCTGCAAACCCTAGAAATAATCTCCTTAGACACCCATGCTATACAATGGTTTAAGTCAAATCTGGGAGGTAGACTACAGGGAGTCCTGCGGAAAGATAACTTATCTACCGTTTTACCTATAAAACTTGGAGTCCCCCAAGGATCCATCTTAGGGCCCCTCCTATTTTCCATATTCATTAATGACTTGCATAAAGTAATACCAGACACTACCTGTATTCAATACGCGGATGACTTGACCCTAATCTGTTCTGCTACAACCCCAGAACTACTGACACTATCCCAAAACACATTTAACATAGTTGAAAATTGGCTCCTCTATCGCCGTCTCATACTAAATCCCCCCCAAAAAAACTGTTGCTGTTCTCTCCATCTCACAAAACCTCCTCTCTAACCTTCTCCATTAAATCTAACAATGGCACTATTATCTCACCAGACCCCCTCAACCAAACTCCTAGGAGTTATAGTTGACAACAACCTAAAGTCTGACTCGCATATCGACCACACAATCAAAACAGTAAATAAAAAACTTGGCTCTCTACATAGAATCAAACCCTTCTTAACTCCCCTAGCCAGAACTGTTCTGGCTCACACTCATCTACTATCCACACTTCTCTGCTCCTCCCCCTTACTCACCAACCTGAGTAAAACCAACATGAAGAAGCTCACAACCTGCTATAATCATATTGCCAAATTTGCCACCACCTTTGCCTATAGGACCCATCACTGCCACAACCTCAAACTACTAGGCTGGCTTGAACTTTCTAACCTTCTACTGACTAACCAACAAGTAACTGCCCTAAAAGTTCTCTACCAGCCAGAATGGACACCAATCTTAAAACTCTCATCACCCCCTACCAGAACCTTAAAACTCGTCGATCCTGTAACAAAATGCTAGCTTTCACCTTCAAAACTAACAACTCAGCTGGAGAAGCTCTGTTTATGAACTCAGTTGGTAAAGTCTGGAACTCTCTTCCTACAGAACTAACCTTACAACCCTCTCCAACCCAATTAATAAAAATCTTAATCAATACTTCACTATGTGATGGCTCTGCCCTTGCTCTACCCCTGACTAATCCCCACACTTTTTTACTGTGCACCCAGTTAGGGTCTCCTAGCAGTTTCTCTGAATCTGAACCTAATTACTCTGTACTAACATGTTGTTTAAGTGAAATCTAGAATGTATTTTAAGTAACCTATAAAGGAACACACAAATATATATGAACTTTTTGAATGTTGGGCTGGGAACTTGGAAAGTGACCTACAAATATATTGTATAACCTCTGGAATTATACTAATAGTGGAATGGTTTCAATATGTAAATATGTAACAATTTTCTGGATTGTATTTCTCTATTGTATTTTACATTGTATTATGCTGTTCTGTCTTATGTCTTCTGTATGGAGCTTTTCTCCCCAGGCCTCCGCTGAAAATGGACATATATCCAGTCGGACCTTCCCGGTCAACAAATGTAAAATAAATAAATAAAATGAAGAAATGCTTGGAAAATTGCATTCTTGTGCTTGGAGATTTTCTCATAAAGGAATTAATGTGGGTGGCAAAAGAAAAAGGTAATTTTTTTTTTGTAGATGGAGTGTACCGAAACTCTGACAATAGAAGCAGTCAGTATGATATTGTTAACTTTGAGTAATAAAATGTATTTACCTTACATCACAATACATTTAGGGTAAATCAATATAAACATTTTAGGGTGAACGGTGTTAAAATCATAAGCACAACATTTGTAACATATGTAAAAAGATGGGTAAGACTGTGACTTTGGTAACTATTATCAGTGCCCAGAGATGAAGGAAGGGAAAGACAAACTGGGTTTTCAAGGAATGACCAGTAAACTAATGCATGGGCAAGAGTTTGAAATAATTAGTAAGTGGGATGATACTTGAGAACATGATGACCTTTATGATAAAATAAAGTACAGAGTCATAAAGGAAAGGAGTGAAGACAGGAATGAAAGGAACAATGAAAGAAAACATGATTATGGAACTAGGCATGTTTTGTATGTGTGTGTGTGTGTGTGTGTGTGTGTGTAGCAAGAAGGATAAAATATTTTAATTACAATATTTTTAGTTTACATTTATATATTACAACAATAGACTTGGATATGCAGATCAAATAAAATGTTTATTTGAGCTAGACTATGCGTTTTCTTTTTGTTTTGTAGTTTTACTGATAATCTGTATCTTCAAACTATCACACGTTTATGTGCACTACTATTAACACCAAAAATGCATGCACACTCCAGTAGAGTTATCAGTTAAACAAGGTCCATTCCAGATAACTAACAAAAAAATTAAACTCACTGTGTCAGTGGTGCATTTGCTGCAGAAGACTGCGAGTTCTATTCCCACACCAGGTGGATTGATTGCTAATACTGTGGTGCAGCATAAAAGGGGTGCTGCACTCCTGAGTGTGCTGTCCTTCAAATGAGATATTAAACCAAGGTCCCATCTGCTTCTGTTGGTAGCAGCTCAGGTGGCTATAAGAAATCCCACAGCACTTACCGAAAAGAGCAGAGGAAGTTCATTGATGCCCTGGCCAAAGTTCCCCAAATGGTATAAATACCATCTTAGGTCCTCCCTGAAAAGTGGCTACTAGCCTAGAGGGACTAACCCAGTCAACAAAGGAAAAATAAATCACAGCACATACAACCTACCACAACAATATTGCCCACCTTACTTAAAACCCTAGAAAACAAATTTGATTAAACAAACAAAAGACAAGATTAAAGAATAAAAGAAAAAACACATACCATGATCTGCCAGTTTGAAAATGGTATTACAATCAACTTATTTCAAAATATGTGTGCTAACATTAAAGTAAATAACTTTACCACATCAACCCACATTTTTGCACCCAATCTCCCTGAAAATTTAGTCCACATCAACCCACATTTTTGCCCCCAATTTCCCTGAAAATTTAGTTTCCCCTAAAATCATCTTGGATGAAGTCTTAGAATCTCTGTCAAAGGATGAAATAATTCTTCCAGGGGGATCAGACAACATATAATTCTGTATTCTCATCAATGCCAAATATGCACTGTAGAGCATCTGCTTAAACTATTCTAATTCTGCCTATGCACAGGATTTATGCTTCATGACTGGAGAACACGATCAGACAATGTGACTCTTCTACGGAAGGACATCCCCTTTAGACCTGGGTAATTATAAGCCCATACCAGCCTTATGCAAAACCATAGAACATGTCATAGCAGAACTCATTTATGGAAACATAAGCAACTTAACTGATCTATATCCCAACAAGTTTGGTTTTGTGAATGGCATATCCTGGAGCTTGAACCTAGTAAGCTGCTTTGAAAGGATTACATAGGTTGTGGATAGTGCTCACAGAGTGCTTACTATGTAAATCCACCTGGCCAAGGCACTTGACACTATCCTTCATGCTGCTATTATTGCAAATTAGACAACCTTAATGTAAACCTATGTATTGTGCATTGGATAGCAAACTTGCTATCTAACAGATTCCAAGCTGTGAAAGATGCTGATATCCTGTGTGAATGTAAAATTGTAACTAGTGGAGTACTACAGGGATCTGTGTTGAAACCCTTCCTGTTGACATTTATTTTGCAGACATCCAAGCTAATAATATTTTAGAAGTGTGGTTGATCAAGTTTGGTGATAATTGCAAGCTGGGTACTTTTATCCACTCATTTCCATGCTGGTATTATTGCTAATTAGATGATCACAATGTAAATCTATGTATTGTGCATTGGCTATCTAACACATCCCAAGTTGTGAAAGTTGCTGGCACCCTGTCTGAATGTAAAATTGTAACTAGTGGGGTACCACAGGGATCAATGTTGAAACCATGCCTGTTGACATTTATTTTACAGACATCCAAGCTAATATTTTAGAAGTGTGGTTGACCGTGTTTGGTGATAACTGCAAGCTGGGCACTTTTATCCACTCATCTACTGATCAAACTCCAGCTCCAGCAAGGACTGGAATATGACCATAGCAGGTATAACAAAGACTGTCTCAAGTTATATGGAAAAAAAAGTACAGCTGCAGCATATTAGTATTTGAAAAGCTGCCCCCATCTCACATATTATAAATGCGATTCTTTTTCTTACAGATATGGTCTTAAGATACCTGGGTACTTATGTTGACAACTTACTCTCATTTCATCATTATGTTTCCACCATACTGCCTGCAGATTTATCTTGGTCAGTCCATATATTTCTGTGTGTACCATTCCTTATACTATTGAAGTGCCTGGTTTAGTCCATTGTAACACCACCAACGTGGTATACATCTCATTTTGTTCTGGGTGTCCAGCATTTTACGTTGGAATGACTACCAGGAAACTTAGTACACGTATTAAGGAACACAATTATGCTATCAAACGTAAAGACATGACCAATGCCTTGTATAAACACTCTATTGATTGTGCTGTATACAAAAAATTCTTATTTACGATTTTAGAAGAGTGTTCCTTTGATCCTAGGGGAGGTGACCTTAAGAATTATTTGGAACAAAGGGAAGCAACCTGGCAAATAAAGTTAAAATCTGACAGGCCACCGGGGTTAAATGAATGCATCAACGTAAAATGTTTTTTAAAACATCGTAAGTTACAAGTCACTGATAAAAAGAAAGTAGTTTCTTTCTTTTTTTAAACAACCTTGTTTTTAGTATTAGCTTTAATTCTTGTTTTTATTGGTTTAAATTAGTATTAATTAATTAAGCAATTATTGTATTTAAATGAGATTTGAGCATGTGTTTTTTCATTCTGAAGAAGTTTTTTTACGAAAGCGGTCAAATAAAATACGTTGTACGCTATTTGGTTTGGAACTACTGTTTTCTGCCTAACCTCAGTGGCATTTGTTTCATTTTATAACAAAGACTGTCTCAAGTTATATGGAAAAAAAAGTACAGCTGCAGCATATTAGTATTTGAAAAGCTGCCCCCATCTCACATATTATAAATGCGATTCTTTTTCTAACAGATATGGTCTTAAGATACCTGGGTACTTATGTTGACAACTTACTCTCATTTCATCATTATGTTTCCACCATAGATTCATAGGTGTATACTTGGCTAAAGACCACTAGAGCCTTATAAGTAAAGCTGTGCAATCCAAATGTGACCCACAGATTTTATTTACATAGGGGTGATTTACTGATTGGATCTGTCCATCAGATACATAGGTGCCAGACAAGGGATGAACTTTGGATTACCCATCCATTAGTTCAAGTTGTGTTTAAATAAGTTTAGGGAAGAACTCTGCTTCACATGGACATTGAGCCTGTTCTACAGAATGGGAATTCTATGAGAAACATATGTGTCTCTCCAACATGATCTACTTATATTGCAAGCAATATATAAGTCTTTTAATCTAGTAGTTCTGAGTCAGGAAGGGATGCAGTCATTCTATTGACAGACATTTATTTGACTACCAATATATCAAAGAAATTTTGCCTTTCAGCGACAGTGGAGTTTTCCTTTTTCTCCACTGTTGTACAACCTTGGAGTATGTATATAGGGGGCTTGCCCATTGCAAAAGAATATTTTCCAGGATTATTGTGTTACTGCAGAATTTCTTCAAATCTATCAGCAGTCAAAGTAACGGCTGTAGATGAATTAACATGAACCTGTCAGGAAATCCTTCAATTTGACCCATTTAATTTCAAAAGGAATATCTTCAAGATCTAAAGAAGTCATCCTACCTTTCCCTTATTAGACTCATCATCAAATGCAGTGCCTCCTTTGTTAAGTACAAATCCAAGCATATTGCTCAATTAGAAATACCCCAAATATTTCTGACTAAGAAAATTAAAGGTCTCTCTAGCATGTTCTATTT
The DNA here is from genome assembly GCF_019279795.1 of Protopterus annectens. Lineage (NCBI taxonomy): Eukaryota > Metazoa > Chordata > Ceratodontiformes > Protopteridae > Protopterus > Protopterus annectens. The sequence continues at coordinate 729,132,893 of NC_056741.1, read as the reverse complement.
ATGTCACAAGCAAAGTATAAATTCTTGGATCAAGTATTTCTGGTGCTGTTCATTTTGCGGCTGTGCAAAAGGTCCATCAAGGCTGGATCTGAGGATGCCTTATATCCTAGGCATAGATTGCCTATCAGTAATCTGTAGGAGACAGAGTATAGAGAGATAAGGCTTTAAGGTGATGTCTGCAGGACAATGTGTTAATACCCTGGATTCTTTTGGTGAGGAACCTCTGTGGGCATTCTATCTGTTGCATATGTCTGGTCAGATATATGCTGAGGGGGGCATTGTACTCAATGATGGGTCTGAAAAGGGCTGAGTAAATGAGTACTATAATTTCCTTGAACCTGGATATGATACTCTTACTTATAAGTTAGACAACATAGAATTATTTTCTTACTACATTGGCTATGTGTTGGTCAAAGGCCATATTACTGTCCCATAAACAAACTGTACAACAGAAGGAAGAAACTGTTGCAAAAGAGAGTAAAATCCCATGAGTGGAGGAGCTCCCTGGTCAGCCTCAGTAAGAAGCTGAGATCCCTGATAAAATCCTCCAAAGCTAGTTATGAAAACAAAATCGCCACTGATTCTAAAGACAACCACAAAGCATTCTATAGCTATATCAAGAATCTCAATGGCAACACTCAGATCTGCTCTGAGTTAAAGCACAATGGCACTAAATATACAGACCCAACTGATATTGCCAACATCCTGGCAGATAGGTTCAGTGCTAATTTTACCCCCCTCTCATCCCCTAAAGAGCCCATCTCTATACTGGAAGAATGCAAAGTTCCTGTAATCACGGCTGCACAGGTAAAAACCACACTCTCCAAAGCCAAGAACACAGCATCCATGGGACCAGACACCATCCCAGGCTGCATTTTACACAAACTTCAGAATTAAATGGCTCTCCACCTAAGCACCATGTTCAATAATAGCCTCACATCAGGCTTTGTGCCCATTGAATGGTGCACAGCAACAGTTATCTCACTCCACAAAGGAGGAGCCACCACTGATCTCGGGAACTATCACCCTATTAGCCTGACAAGCCTGGTCTGCAAGGCCATGGAACGTATCATCATGGAACTCATAAACAAAGACATTGGTAACCTCCAAACTCTGGATCCCACCCATTTCGGGCTTGTGAAAGGCAGATCTTGCCTCTTGAACTTGATCAATTTCTTTGAGGCAGTCACCAAAGCCGTAGATGAGAGTAAGGTGGTTCACACAGCCTATCTTAACCTTGCCAAGGCTTTTGACACCATCCCCCATTCTGGAATTATAGCTAAACACATTAGACTAGGTATAAATTCCTACATCACAAGATAGGTTGCCAACTGGCTCAGTGACAGAACCCACACTGTAAAAGTTGCAGACTCCAAATCTGTCCCCAAACCAGTGACAAGTGGAGTACCACAGAGTTCAGTCCTGGGTCCTCTCCTGCTTGGTATCTACTTCTCTGAAGTACAGGTTAACACAGAAGGTCTCTGGCTAATGAAGTTCACAGATGACCGCAAACTAGGAGACATAGTCAAGTCCCCAAATGATGTGGACATCCTACAGAAGGGCCTCGCTGAGACAGATGCCTGGTGTCAGAGCCATGGCCTCAAGCTCAGTGCCAAAAAGTGCAGTGTCATCCCCTTTGGTAAAAACTCTGTACCCATGAACTACCACATAGGCAGCAATCTACGTAACACTGAATGTGTGATATGTGACCTTGGGACCCAGGTGGACAGTAGTCTCTCCTTTGATAGTCACATTGCCACAGTAGTCAGGAAGTCCTTCTATGTGGCACACCTCATCATAAAAGGGTTCTCATCCAGGAAAAAAGATGTCATTGTTCCCCTCTACTCGACACTCATTAGACCAATTATAGAGTACAATGCCCCATTTTGGAATGTACCTCACAAGACATCTGCAGCAGCTGGAAAGGCCACAGAAGTACCTCATGAAGAGGATTACTGGCCTCAAATAAATGCCCTTCACTGACCGTCTCAAAAAACTCCAGCTTTACTCCGTAGCATATTGCCTACTCTGAGGCGATCTCTGCCTAACATATAAAGCTATGTCAAACCCAGAGCTTTTGGACATGCTACACCTAAAGACATCCCAATCCCTCCGAGCTTCACGCTTTAGGGACCTAAACCTTGTCACCACAATAAACAGGACATGCTGGCGGGATAGATTCCTGTCCCAGTGACTTCCCATACTCTGGAACAGACTACCCATCTATGTCAAGCAAAGTTCTTCATTAGCACTCTTCAAGAAAAATCTTGATGAGTGGATGGGAAATAGGAAATACACCCCGGGGATCACGTCTGTGTCTCTGCTCGACAGTGTCACAGGAAAACAACTTTCTTGGGTGGTGTAAGCCAGGGAACCTTGTTGGCTAGGCTTACGTAGGCCCTTGGGCTGATAGCCTAGTACCTACCTATGAACCTACATATGTTCCCAGATCCCTAGCTACTAGGTCAACTCTTAGGTGTGTCTAATCAATGGAGTAATTAACATAGGTGGAATTTTTCCCAAAAGGCACTATAATGTACTTCTTGACATTGAGTTTTAATCTGTGACTTTGGCAACAGTTATTTGTCTGTATTAGACCCTCATGTAGAATGTTAGTATCATGGGAGGGATCTATGGTATCTCCCAATTTGCAGTTGTCTGCAAATTTGGTTAACCAGATGCCTTGACATTAGCCTTGACCTCAGAGAAGTATATGCCAAACAGGAATGGACTCAGCACTGAGCCCTGAGGTACTCCACTGGTGACTGGCCTTTGGTGGAGGTGGCCTTCTTGAATTACAGGTAGGTCACATTTTGTGACCTATCTGTAAACCAGTTGGCAAGCCAGTGAGTTATATAAGGATTTATACCTAGTTTGGTGAGTTTGTCAACAATACCTGAGTGGTGTATTATATTGGATGCCTTAGCCAGATCTAGGTAGTTGGTATGCACTATCTTCCCCTCATCAATTGCATTGGTGGCCCTCCTAAAGAAGACATCCAGTTTAAGTAGGCATGAACTTCCTTTGACAAAACCAAAGTAGGATGGGTCCAGTATCTGTAGGTTACCAATGTCTGTTTTGATCATTTCCATGATAATTTGTTGCATGACTTTGCATATTAGATTAGTCAGACTAATGGGTCTGTAGTTTCCGGGATTGGTTGATGGTCTAACCTGATGAAGAGGGATAACAGATGCAGTCCTCCATTCTCATGGTACAAAGCCTATTTTGAGGCTGCAATTGAAAAGTGACTCAAGTAGTCCTGATAGGCAATTTTTCAAGCTATTTAGGAGACAACCTGGGATAATGTCTGGGCACACTGAGGCTGTGTTTTTGGCCTTAGTGAATGCTGGCATGACCTGCTCACTGCTAGTAGTTGGGAGGATTATGCTAGTAGGGATTTTATGGGGGAAGGCAGGAGGAGAGTGGGAGGTGAAGTTAGAGATGAATTTGTCAGCCAGAAGATTCTGTGTGTCAATCGGCTCAGTGAAGGTGGTACCATTTTCCACCAATTCAGCACACTGCTGTGTATAACCTTTAAGGTTTCAGGAAATAGCTGTAGAAGGCCTTGTGGTTGTCTTTAGAGGCTATTGTGATCTAGTAATTGTCCTTGTTACATTTAATCAGTCCTCTTAGTTTCCTGTTTAGTTTAATTAATGAGCTCTTATCATTATGAGAATTTCTCTTTCTGATTTTGGCCATGACCATTTTGCTTTTGTTATATATGTTATAAGGTTAGGATTTCACCAGTGTTGTTTGTTTTTGAAGTTTGTTTTGGGCTTACTTCTGGTGGGTACAGCAGCCTCTGTACAGTTATTTAAATTGTTGTACAGGGTTTCTGTGAACGGTTCCACATAGATTGCATTGAATTTTGACAAATTGTTGCTTAATAAGTTGCAGTTTTGATTTAAAACAGTTCCTAATTGTCACAGATTTTGTTGGCTTTTCCGTGTTGATTTTTATTTTTAAGGAGACGGCTTTGTGATCTGACTTCACCAGTGAGGATGTGACACAGAGTGTGTGTGCGTGTGTGTGTGTGGGGGGGGGGGGGGTGAGAATTAGGTCCAGTATGTTTGAACCTCTGGATGGAGTGTGTACTATCTGGTCATTATGCCTGCAAGTTGGAGGCAGTTTATGTTTCCCAGTCTTTAGAGGGGTAGTTGAAGTCTCCCATGAATAGGATATTTGGCTGAATGGTGAATGCCTCTTGCAGGTCCTAGTATGAGTTATGGGATTCTCAGGGCATAGATGGTGACCTTCGGCTTACTAGGATATGGTAAGGGACTTTATCTATGGTGACTTGCATATGGATGAATTCCAGGATATCATCCTGTTTAACCAACCTAGCGGTATATTTGTTGCTAATGTAGATCAAGACACCTCCACCCTTAGTCCCTGTCTATGCAGCTGATGGTGTTAATGTGAGGAAGATGCTGGAGCTTTGCAGTGCTGGAGTACTTTCTTCAGCTTTAAACCATGTCTTTGTAATGGCACAAATGTCTATATTCTTCAGAGTGAAGAGAACTTGTAGGGTGTGGAGTTTCTTGCTAAGGCTCCTACCACTGACCAGTAACATCTTTAGGTACCTTTGGGGTTTATTTGCATTTGTTAAGTTGGTAGTTTTCTCAGTTTGACATTGCCTATAAAAGCTCAAAGAGAGGTGGATAAAGTGTTAACCAATATATGGAAGCCTAACAGGGACAGGTGCCAACCACCCTTGTAAAGCAACAGGGTCTGTTAACCATGTCCTTCCTTGCTGAAAAATATTAAATCCGCATGAAATGACACCGCAAACTAAGACAATTGTTAAAGTCAGTCATTTTTTGTTCATACTGTGGCATCATCCTTAGTGAAGGTAGAATGTTGCTTAATGCAAGGCACATACCTGCCTGAGACACATATGCAGAGAGATCCATAATCTCCCTTTTCATATAGTCCATTGAGGTGCATCTCAGGACATTTACACAAACATGGACTATGATAAAATTATACTGCTACCTGTGGAGCATTGACATGAGTGCATGCATAACCTAGCAGATCTTGCATCCAGATAAGGAACTAACTGTTATCTTCTCCTTGTCCAGTCTAGTGAGTGGGGCATCTGTGTGTCATATAGTGGAGTCCCCTATGACAAGAATCCTGGTTAAAGTGTTTCCTTGCCTAATAGGCTTCATTCTTGGGAGTCTATTGGATGTATGCATATGTGTAGTATTCTGTGCTGCTTTTGGTGTATGGGTTACAGATTGCTGAAGATAGATGGTGCCATTTGTAGGCTTAGGAGGTATTTGAGATTTGAGAAAATTGCTTTTTAGTGCCTCAGCATAAGATAAGGTTTATATGTATGATGGCAACTCTGTGTAGTGGATGTAGTGTGTGTGTTCTTGACAACCTTGTTTGTAAGCACGTTTTTTGCCTCCAATTAAATTGTGTATGTACATTTCTCACATACTGCGTTAGTTTCTTTAAGGATATTATTGCAGGATGCTCATATTTACCAAACTGGCTACGGAGACATTTAGCAATTGCATATCCATGTTGTGCAGACCTGTATTAGGGTAATGGTATGTAAGGTTAAAGAATAGAGTTAGGTAGAGCTAAGATATGGTATTAGTGCTGTTATATGTGCAAGGTAGCTTCTCTAAGCGTAAGACTAGTCTTGATGATTAGACTTCTAAGATGGCTGCACCTTGAATAACAGCTTATTTCTAGCTCTCCCAGTGTGAAAACAGAAACTCAGCAGAGAAGGCCAGTAGACTTGTGTATGGGTACATTTCAGTAACTGTCTAGTAAGTACACTGCCTGGATGCCAGGAATAAAGAAATACAGAAGACCTGGAAAAAATCAGCTACAAAAAGTGAGGAAGAAACACTGACTGGGGAAGGTTCTGCAGCTATTCAGCAAAAAGCAATGCAACTTTCGGACATGACTTCCAGTAACCTACAGGAAGATATAAGACAACTGTATACAGACCTGGTTAAAGTAAACAAAACACTGATGGAGTATATCAACACAAACAACAAAAGGTTAGAAAATGGAAGAAACTTTAAACAGATATTCAGATGAGATAATAAAGCTGCAAAAATCAGAGGTCAAAATGAAGAAAATGCTGACTGAATATGAGACTGCTCAGGAAGAGATGTTTCAAAAAAAATAGAATTATAGGACAGAGCACTTAGGGAAAACCTGAGATTTTCTGCTATACCAGAGAAACTGGAAGGAACATACTGCATTAATTTTATGAAAGCACAAATAAGCAAATGGACTTTTATTCCACAGCAGGAGTTGTTAGTTGAAAGGGCCCATCATGTGCATGCTCCAAACCTGGCTATAAGAAAACAACCTAGATATTTAATAGTAAAGATGCAATCCTACCAGCAGAAGGATTTGATTCTGACAAAACAGTGGCAGAAGGACAAAGTACTAAATGTTGGAGATAGCAGAGTGTTTGTGGAGAATGATTATTCATTGTACACCAGACAGAAGAGGAGCAAATTTGTTCCACTATTCAGGGAATGTCAAGGTGTAGGTGTGAGATTCAAACTGCTGTACCCAGATATATTCAAGGTATTCTTCCATGGAAGAACATAATCATTTTTTGATTAAGTACATGCTAAGCAAGAAATACAAAAGTTTGTCCAACATAAAGTAAGCTGTGAAACATAAAGAGATTCTGCTTCTTGTTCTTCTGGTAATAAACACCACAGAAAGACTGTGCCTGTAAAACCTTTTCAAAATTTTCAGCAGAAAATGTTGGAGAGAAGGAAGGGAGCACAAGAGTTGACTAGAAGAATTAAGAGTATGTTGAAAATGAAGAAGAGACAGGATTTCAGAGATGAACAGTGATAAAACCAGTAACTTAATATGGGATTACAATGCAATAATTATATTTGTGAAATAGGACAGAACAAGAAAATCTGAAAATATTCAACTTTTTCAGAACTTGTTGGACTTGTAAAGGACTCTAAAGCATATGCCGTACTTCATGTCATTAATGTTTGGAAAAGTGCTTTGGGGAGGGGAAGAGGAGGGAGAAAGTTAACTGTAAGTAAAGATTTTTTTCTTAAATAGTACCAATTTTGTGACGTGTTTTTTTTTACATGCTATAAAGTAAAGTTTTTTTTCAGTTTTAAGTGCAATGTGAATGTAATCAGATGCTGCTGTTCTTTTTTTTCTTTTGTTTCTCCCTTCGCTCTTTCTTCTTCAATTTTGAGAAAAAACAGGCCTGGTTAAAAAACACGATAAAAGAAAAATGTATGTGCTTTTTTCTCATTCTTACATGTGGAATGACTGGATTAAAGACCTTAGATTGATTTAGTAACACATTTTAAGAGAGAGCAAATAAATGAATAAAAAACATGGAATATTATGAGGCTTTTTTCTAGCAAAAACATGTATGCTCAGTAACAATGCTACAGCTGGTCTTCATGTTTCCATGGAAACAGTCTGATAAAGAGAAACTGGCTGTCTGATTCTCATGTCTCCATGGAGACAATTGGATAAAGAGAAACTGGTTACAGTCTGGTGGAGATTGATTGGCTGAGGGGAAAAAAAGAAATGCTGGCTTTGAGAAAATGCTCTCTGAAAGCATTCAGGGGTTTTCCCAAGGTAGATAATGTTCTCTGAAAGCATTGAAGGGCTTTCCCAAGGTAGCTTATGTTCTCTGAAAACATTCAGGGTTTTTTACAGCTAGGAGAGCTATAAAGATAAGACAAAACCAATCAGCACTTAGTAGAAGCACAGGCTGCACCATGTGTCTTAGCATGGATACTCAAGCCTGTGAGTGTGGTTCTCAGTTTGGGACTTTTTTTTCCTTTTATGCCGCAGTGGTACAGTGGTAGCATTGTCATCTCACAGCAAGAGGTTCTCCCATTCAATTGTCAGCTGGAGTGCCTTCTGTGTGGAGTCTGCATGTCCTCCCCATGGTCGAATGGCTGGCGTTCGAAAGACTTGCGTGAATGGGTGTGCCTTCATTGAAGGTTGGGCATTGAGCTGGCACCTCGGCACCATAAAAATCTACTGTGGCAACCCCTAACCAGGAAAAGCTGGAAGAAGAAGAAGAAGGAGGGTAAAATTTCAATATTTGAAGGAGTACATAGTTGTGTTAGTATTAAGTTAATAGGTTTTTGGAGGGTATTGGGGCTGTATTTTTTTTTTTTTTTTTGAGGGCTTTCAATAAAACAAAAAGTTTTATAGTATGTGACATACATTCAAATGTTAACACAAACAGCGCGAAGAGATGAAGCCAGGAAACTGCTCAAAAATAATCCCAAATGATCACAAATAGTCAAATGTCCTTGTATAATTAGCTAACACAATTTTATTAGTGTTTCGGAGACGACAATGCATTTCCTTCTTCAGATTGAACAAACAAAGCAAAAAATCAACATTCAGCCCTACCTTTTAAAACATTTAACAGCATCATGTGGTGCTAAATACAATATGCAGTCACTTAGCCTTAATTGACTAGTCTGCATTCAAGAAATTGTAGTTGTACCCTCAAACCACATTCAATATATAAATAATTTAAAACTATTCTGTAAATATATATATAAATACTGATGAAAAATATTTGCATAAAATTACAATAATCTATGATAAATTCCACATTAAAAACACACATTTTTGAGACCATACATAATTATGTCCATTTCCAAAACACATATACAAAAGTAAAAAATATATTACATAGAAATACTAATATCAAATACTAAACTCACCCAACAAGAGATGTAGCAGGACTAAAAACTCAATACTTAGAAAATATTTATACATTATCAAATTAAATATAAATATAAATGTAAAATACATTTAACTAAGCCTTTATATTAAAAATGCATAAATAAAAGACCCAACCATTCTATTGAAAGCGTTAAACTTCCCTATGTATGCCTTTAAAAATACATGTTTAATAACATAAATAGCATAAATAAGTAACAGCCTCCTTATCTATTAGTTGCAAGTTTTTTTAAAATGCTTGCAATAGATAAATGCTCATTGAGACCTGGGGGAAATGTGGCTGCAATCCTAATTTGCCAGCATAATTCTTCTACTTCCAAACAGATTTGCCATGGTCCAACATAAGGGGCATCATCTATCCGTTTCAACACCGTGAAATTAAACTGGTGACCAGGGAATTCTATTATGTGGCTAGCCAACGCATTGTTAGTATCTCCTTTTGAGATAGCATAATAGTGTTCGTAAATGCGCTGTTTTAATTTGTGCTCAGTTTTCCCTATATGGAACGCGTGGCATGCTGTGCATATTGCCACGTATACTATGGCTTTAGTGTTACAATTGTATTTACCTACTATTTTGTACTGAAATTTATTAACAAGAACCGTAGTTCCTTCCTTAATGAACTTACATTGTGCACAGCACCCACATTTACTCATCCCAACCATGGAACTCCTCGGTCTAGATCTACCAGTTTCCAAAAGTGTTTTCAGATTGACTCCCCGCCTAAAGGTAATGGCGGGCGGGCCATTAATGATGCTCTGAATCTTCTTGTCATTGGAAAGTAGCATCCAATTCTTACACAAAATCCCCCTAATGAAATAGTGGTCTGTAGAAAAAGTACATAGAAACCTAAGGTTATTATTAGATTGACTAGGTTGGACCCTGCATAAACTGCTTCCCCCTAGCTCATTAGCTTGGTTGTTCACATTGTAAGAAGATAGAATGGGGCTAAAGTGCCCAATTCTACGTTTGTGTTCAGTTACTGAATGATGACAATGATTTTACTGTAGAATGTAAGATGCTTGGTGACATGTTCAGCAATAGGGGTTACCCAATTGAATTAATAAGGGAGATCACTGTAGAAGTTGAACACAAATGTAGAATTGGGCTGAATGTTGATTTTTTGCTTTGTTTGTTCAATCTGAAGAAGGAAACGCATTGTCATCTCCAAAACACTAATAAAATTGTGTTAGCTAATTATACAAGTACATTTGACTATTTGCGACCATTTGGGATTATTTTTGAGCAGTTTCCTGGCTTCATCTCTTCGCGCTGTTTGTGTTAACAGTTTGTGAAGCTTTTTCGTTTGGTGTTTATACATTCAAATGTATATGACAAGAAGTGACTGTACAAAAATTCAACCTGCTAAACAGTGTATACATGTAACACAAAAGCTGGAACTAGACATTTAACAAAAAAGGTGTTATATATAACAGGTGGGAATTATAACCTTTTATTTAATACAGTGATGCTTTCATTAATGCCTTTAAATGTAAATGACCTCACAGATACTGTAAATACAACCAAGAAAGAGTAATGAACTATATTAAAATGTAGAGTGCAATAGCTATGTTACAGGAGACACAATTAGAAAGAACTGAACATGTGAATTTGATAAAGAAATGTTTTCAGGAAGGTTAATCAGTGGAATACCTGGGACAAAGAAGAAGAGAAGTACTTATATTAATTGCAATAGGAGCTTTAATAGTAATAAAAGAAGATAAAAAATATAATAATGGCAGATTTGTAGTGCTAAGGGGCTACTGGCAAGGGAAGAGGATTACACTGGTATTTATTTATAGTCCACCTAAAACTGCCATAATGGTGCTTAAGAAAATTTTGGGAGAAATAATCAGTTTTCCACAAGGAAAAGTACTTATAGGTGGGAACTGAAATTTGATTTGCAGCAGTGAAGATGTGTCTGTGGGGTCAAGAAGAGAAAATATAACAAAGGAGGGTAGATTTTGAAGAAATTTATGAAAATATTTGGCATGGAAGATGTGAATTCAGTAATAGGTGTTTGGAGTGAGTTTATATATTATTCCCCAAGATATAAAAACTGGACTAGGCTAGACAGAATTTATATTTCACAGAATCATGTGCATTTAATTGAAGGTCTTAATACTCACTCAATAACTATTTCAGATCATGCACCAATAATATCTAAAATAAAAGCACAGTGTAATGAAATAAAATGACACATTGGTGCTTTCCCACCTATCTGTTGAAAAGAGAGGAATTTAGGGAATTGGTAGTGGAGATTATTTAGGAGCTATTAGAGCAGACAGAAATTTCTTCTGAAAATATAGCTAGGGAGTGGGATAAAATTAAAGTGGAGATTAAAAATAGGGTGGAAATAAAAGAAAGGGAACTATGGTTAAGAAGTAACAAGAATTATTTATAGGGACTGACAAATGTTAAAGTATTGCAGAATAGGGGGAATCTCACAGACTAGGAAGAGGATCAACTGCAGAATGTTAGGCAGAAAATAAGGGATTACTTCAATAATATGTACAAGCTTAGAAAGACTGCTGTTAACCAACTGTTTTTTATAATAACACTATAGCACAAAATTTTTTAGCACAACAACTCAGGAAACAGAAAGTAGAAAGGGGTGTCACCAAACTTAGGGAGCCTATAACACGGAAGGTAACAAGAGATCCTGTAGAGGTATTACAAATATTTTGGAAATTCTGTGAGAGTTTGCATAAAGCAGAGAAATATGAAAATCAAGAAAAGATACAAATGGAAATGTTTATGGAAGAATTAAATATGCTAAGGTTAGAGGCAGTTGAGGCTCAATTACTAACGGTTAGGATAGGAGGAGATGAGATAAAAGTTGTGATGTATAACCAATCTACAGGAAAGTCCCCAGGAATAGATAGTATTCCTGTAGAAGTTTGAAAGCTAGGAGGAATAAAACTAATAAAGATCTGGAAGGATTTGTTTAACAGTATCTTAAGAGGAGGAAAAGTACCACCATCCTGGAAGAAAGCAGTGGTAGCTGTAATGTCTAAAGAGGGTAAAAACCCATCAGAGTCATCTTCATACAGGCCCATTTCAATACTAAACCATGATTATAAAATGGTCATGTTTATAATGGCTAAAAGAATGCCAAAAGTAATGCCAAAACTGATAGATATGGATCAATGTGGTTTTGTGGAGGGGAGGCAAACAATTAACAACATTAACAGAACATTGATTATCCAGACAGAAGAAGAATGCAAGAAAATCCCATTGTTGTTGGTGAGTCTTGATGCAGAGAAAGCATTTGACAGAGTAAGCTGGGACTTTATGAGCAGGGCAATGGAAGCATTTGCATTTCCTGAAAAAAATATAATGTTGATTAGGAGGATATATGAGGGATTGGAGGTGAACATTAAAGTGGGTGGAGTCCTCTCTGATAATTTCTGCTTGAACAGAGGAACCAGGCAGGGGTGTCCTCTTTCCCCTTTATTATTTGCATTATATTTAAAACCATTGACAAAGAAAATAAGGAACTCAGAAATTCAAGGATATAATTGTTATGGTAGTCAAGAAAAGCTGGCTTTATTTGCAGATGATATTATTTTATACCTGACAAAACCAGAAAAAGACATTACAGTGTTGTGGAACATTTTGAGACAGTTTCAAATCTTTTTGGGATACAAAATTAATGAGGCTAAAACAGAGACAATAGCAGTAAATTATGTACCTACACATGAACTGCTTCAGGAATATCCATATTTATGGAGTCATGATAAAATGAAGTATTTAGAAGTACGGATTAAAAATGATTCTAGTGAGGCAGCTAAATATATGTGGGAAGAGACTAAAGAAAAGATAATACAAAAACTGAGAAAACGGAAGCTTTGTTATATGGATATGGATAGTAAGATACAAACAGTTAAAATATTTTTAGTCCCTTTAGTCTTATACACAGGTCAGGCATATTTTTATCAACCAGAGGAGAAGTTGTGGATAGCAATAAAGAGCTGAAGGACTTTATCTGGCAGGGTAAGATGGCAAGAGTCAAGTGGGATAAACTGATTCTTCCAGCAGAACAGAGCAGATTGGGATTACCCAATTTGAAGGGGTATTTCAGAGCTACACAGTTAAGACTCCTATACATAGAACAAACAGAAAACTATAATTCAAAGTGGAAAGGGATAATGTCGAAACAGGGGGGAAGCTCAAGAAACAAGAGAGACTGGGATTTTGGATGCAGGCTTATAAGGAGAATAACAATAATCATACAGAATATTATATCCATAAAGTAGCAGAAAGTATTCTAAGAACTAAACCAACATGGGAATGAAGAAAGAAGATTCTGCCAATAGGGATGACTGCAATTACAGATACAGATAATAGGCAAGAGGTTCTGAAATCCCAGTCTCCCTTGCCCCACAAAGAAAATTTTGAATAAAAGCTAAAATGTCACATTGGTTATCTATAAATACCCACTCCATTATGAAAAGCAGAGACAGGGCTTGGAAAATATGCGTACAATCCAAGCTTCCTGCTGACTTTCAAAAGTACAAATAACTTTGCAACCAAGCAAAACAAATACATTAACAATGACAAAAAAGTTTCTACTATAATCCCCCAACAACATTAAAATCAAATCCAAAAAAATTCTGGAATGCCATTAACCACATACTACACCCTGGTAACCCAACCTCACCAAACCCATGTCCTGATAAGACTCCCAAAGAGACTGCCAATACGTTTAACACCTACTTTATTGAATCTATCTCCAAACTATCTAACAGCGCCCCCTCTATCCACAACTCTTCTAAACTCCCTGAACCACCCCTAACTGCTGACCCAACAAACTCCCTCTCTCTCAAACCTGTTCCTACTACCTACATTAAAGCTCTACTCTCTAAACTCAAGCCATGCTCTGTATCAGCTGATCAAATCCCCTCATACTTTCTCCAGACTGCTACACATTCCCTGGCTGTTCCTGTATCTATCCTTATCAACCACTCCATCTCTGAATCTAAAGTTCCAACTATATGGAAACAGTTCTATACTCTTCCAATTCACAAATGCGGCAACTCCACAGAAATAACTAATTTCAAAACGATTGCTATGCTCTCACCTCTCTCAAAAATACTTGAGAAATGTATCCACAAACAAGCAATGCAGCATCTCCTACAAGAAAAACTTCTCACCCCTACCCAGCATGGTTTCCATCCTAAGCATAGTACCACCACTGCTATCCTATTTTTTCTCATGTTGTCACCTCACAGTAAGACGCTGTCCGGTTAGACTCTCAGCTAGAGCGTCTTCTGCGTGGAGATATGCGTGAATGGGCATACCTTCGTTGAAGGTTGTGTGTCAGGGCTGGTAACTCAACACGTAAAAATCAACCACCAATCATTACTGGACCGGAGTTCCACTGTGGTGACCCCTATCCGGGAAAAGCTGAAAGACACAAACAAACTATCTCTCTAGCCAAAGACAATCATAAACTCATATCTTGCCTATTCCTTGACCTCTCTAAGGCCATTGACACTGTCTCACACTCCTTATTACTCAACAAACTTACTGACATTTACTTCACTTCCGATACAGTAGCATGGTTCTCCAGCTATCTCACTGACAGGCAGCAGTCAGTCAGATGGGACTCAGCACTTTCTTCCCCCCTGCATGTAAAAACTGGTGTTCCCCAAGGATCCATACTTGGTCCTCTACTTTTTAATATCTTTACCAACTCACTCTACTCCTCTTGTCCTCTGTCCACCATTGTCCAATATGCAGATGACTCCACACCAAAGTACGCGCACGCCGGACAACGTGCACGGCTCCAAAAATAGATGAGCATTCAAAAAACAATGAGCCAGCACGTACGGTTCGGTCGAACCAACTTTATTAACACCAAGATTCCCTAAATAAAAGGAATCTTAATAAACAAGCAGCATACCGGTTTCGGCCATATCATGGCCTTTATCAATGCAGTTATGTAAAAATAAGGAAACCCGACCCCTGGTGGACCAACCTTATATACTCCATGTTTAAAGGGGTACATAATCTTATATAATAAACAAATGCATTGGAACAAAACAGCACATTCCCCACATAATAATACAAAAACTTCAACATAATAAACATATAAAATACATTGACAATATTAAATATCATCAAAAAATAATAAATAAAAAAATAATAATATTATAAAAATAATATTGTAAAATAATAAAATAAAATGAAATGTATATCTCTCGTGGCCAAAATGTTTAGGGACCTAAATAGTGATAAGAACAACTTATCAGGACAGTCTCTATATATAAACAACCTTAACCAAATCGTATATGTTATATACCTAGGTCTATAAGCCCATAAACTCAAATCCTATATCCTCTGGAAATATGTATATATCCACCACATTCCTATTGGTATTGTTAATATGCCTAGAACCAAAATCAATGAATAATACATAAGTCATAATATATATACATGACCTACAAAATTCTATTCTAACATATTTAAACCAGGTCTAAATAGACCACCCAATTGAATTATCCACCTTTGTTCCATTTGATCAAGTTTTTGATGCCATCCGGCTTTGAAACCCCTATGAAGGGTGATCCTATCTATAACAACAAACCGAAAAATGGCCGAAGAATGCTCCAAGGTATGTTTGAATAGGGCATTGGCAACACGTTTGTTCTTAATTGCACTTAAATGTTCCCCTATTCTAAATTTGACAGGTCTAGAAGTTTGTCCAACATAAAATGCAGAGCAACTACAGGTAGCCAGATATACCACCCAATCTGTGCTGCAATTGGCAAAAACCCTTATTTCAAAAATTCGTGATGTGTTTTTACTAGAAAATTCTTTGGTTTGTTGCAAATGTTGACAAGCAGCACAATGCCCACAAGGATAACACCCCCTTAGCATATCACCACTTAAAGTTCTTTGTTGTGGTATATTTGGAACATATCTTTTATAATGTGTGAAGTGAGAATTCATATTCCGTCCCCTCCGGTAAGAAAACTGACAATTTGCCGGCAACAACCTACCTAGAACCTCATGTGACAAAAGAATGCCCCAATGTTGGTTAATGACATCCCTAAAACGATTGGTATTATTCCCATAGGTAGTCACCAACCTTATTGGTTGATTATGATTTGTATTGTTGCCACCCCTGTTATTTGCTTTATAACATAATAGATCCTGACGTTCCATTTTGGAAGTTTGATTTTCAGCTTTCACTAATAGTTGAAATTCATACCCCCTAAATAGAAACCTGGCGTTAGGTCCAGACTACATTCCAAATAATCTTCTTCACATGAACAAATACGTCTGATTCTCATATATTGAGATTTCGGAATATTGTGGATGGTGTGGCGTGGATGAGAACTATTAGCATGTAACAAAGTGTTGTATTTGGGAAACTTGCGATATATGGTAGTCGATAAGGTATTATCTGCAAGTTTAGAAACTTTGACATCCAAAAATACAATCTCTGAAAGTTCAATATTAGCTGTGAACCGGATACCAAAACTATTATTGTTCAAATAATCCACAAACTGTATTAAACTTTGCTTGTCTCCACGCCACACCATCCAACAGTCGTCTAGATATCTCCGCCAGATATCCAGATGTTGTAAAAATTTGTTATGTTGGTCATCATGTATGTACCCAGCCTCATAGTACCCCATGAACAAATCAGCATAGATGGGTGCAAAAGAAGCACCCATCGCAGTGCCCTTAATCTGCCAATAAGCCTTACCTGCATAATAAAAGATATTTTTTCGTAATACCAATTCAGTGAGCTTAATCAAAAAGTTATTAAAGGCTAAAGAATAAAGGTTTGATTTGTATAACCAAAAGGAAACGGCTAAAATTCCCTGATCATGTGGAATATTTGTATATAATGAAGCCACGTCAAGAGTACAAAGTAACCAGTGAGATTCTAGTTGGGAATCATTAATTATATTTAGAAATTCGGTAGTGTCCTTAATGCGAGACCTAATGAACGGCAGCAAAGGTTTCAAATACTGGGTCAAAAAAGCTGACAATGGTTCCGTTAAGGAACCCCTACCTGAAACTATAGGTCTCCCAGGGGGATGCAATGGATCTTTGTGTATTTTGGGTAAAATATACAGATACTGAGAACTAGGCTCATCCACCTTAAGTTGCCCACCTACCTGTGTCGTAATGATACCCTGCTGCACCGATAGATCCAAAAAGTCATCAATTTCTCTCTTAAAAGAAAGAGTCGGATCCACATTTAGTGCCATATAAAAACTAGAATCCGCCAACTGTCGTAGAACTTCCTGATTATATAATGAATGATCCAAAACCACAACCGCTCCTCCTTTATCCGGCATAGTTATAACTATGTTATGATTAGTACTAAGCTCAACCAAAGCTTGTCTTTCTAAAGTTGTTAAATTATTTTCGGTAAGACCATATAAATTGGAAAAATGTAACTCCTTCATTATGCACTCTCTAAAAATGGACACATGTTTGTTCATGGGGGGAACAAAATTGGATTTCCTAAACCTAAAATCAGACGATCTTTGAGTATATTCCTGATCTGCAAAAAAGATTTTTAGGTTAAGTATTCTACAGAATTCATCAACATCTTGTAATAACTGAGTTTCTGAAACCAAAGATGAGGGTACAAAAGAAAGCCCTTTATTCAGCAGTTTAGTATGTGCTGGAGAAAGTTCAAAAGATGAAATATTATGTATGTTATCAATTATGTCACCATTTGTTGTAACAGGGACTGCAATGTTATGTTGCGGAATCTGTTCTTATGCTTCTTACCCCCGCCTCCTACCCTAACTCTAAAGGGGCTGTTTCCTTTTCGCCGCTGGGGACACCTGGCGTAGGGAACCTTCCCCATCCGTTACAGAGGAGGCCTCCTCCTCTGATGTAGTATCAGACATAGATTTATGATGTCTTAAGATGGACCTTGGTCTTTTCTTATTATTATAACTATTACTAGATCTAGATTCCTGAAATCTCACTGATTTATAATTTACAAAAGGTTTCCCTTTTTCATAGTCCATCAAATCACGATTAAACTTGTTAATCTTCCTTTTTGTAAGTTGTTTTTCCAATATTGAGAGGTCCTTAGCCAGGTCTGAAACTTGTTGTGAATATAACACTTCAGATTTAAATTTTTCTACCTCCCCACACAAAATTTCAATCTCTGTAAGTTGACTCTGAATAGTCCTGTCATAATACCTTAATAAACAATCAACAAATTGCATAGATGATGAATGTTGTGCCTCCGCCCATTCCTTGGAAAGCTCACTATCTATATTGGCCACAATAGGTTGTATACGGACTCTTAGTCCCCTAGGAGTAATATCCTTGACCTTGTAGGCTTTGAAAAGTTTCAAATGCCATACATTCGTGCGTAAAGCCTTCATTTGTCTATTCAGCTTAGAAAACATGTTGTTGCATTGTGATGGGCCATCCAATAATAAATTTGTAGAATTCGGTCCCGATACATTATTTAAACCAAACACCTCCAAATTATCTTGATCGGCCAAAAGACCCTTTAATAACTCCCCAATGTCCATGATTTCAAATATCAAACAGTCCAATATATTGTAGTATACGGACCCCGAATAACCGAGTGATCTTGAAAACCAACCACAACTTCTATCAGTCCATATATATAATATTGTCCATGTTGAGTGTGACCTGTCAACTATATTTAAAAATTATTCAGATAAACTGAACCTTTTAACTGTCTTACCATAAGTGGCCCAATATACAAAAAGAGCTCTTCAGCAAAAAAACTCTTCAAAAAAAGACCTTCGTCTTATTAGGCAATATAATAAAACAAATATCAAAAGTGTAATATCTGGAAAGAAATTCAAAAAAATACACTCATTTGAATAAATAATCCAACTCTAGAAATTATTGCCCTTCCATAGGCCGACATACGTCTCTGCCCAAAACTCAGTTATGTATTAGTATATTGCCACCGTAAGATATAATAATCACAACAACCCATGGACTTATCAGGATTCAACCTGTTATAACCACACATCTATCCCAAGCAGTGTTAGTTGCCTTCAAGGCCAGTCAGAAAATAACAATATCACTAAGGCCCCATCTGACACTACCGAATTTCTAAATATAATTAATGATTCCCAACTAGAATCTCACTGGTTACTTTGTACTCTTGACGTGGCATCATTATATACAAATATTCCACATGATCAGGGAATTTTAGCCGTTTCCTTTTGGTTATACAAATCAAACCTTTATTCTTTAGCCTTTAATAACTTTTTGATTAAGCTCACTGAATTGGTATTACGAAAAAATATCTTTTATTATGCAGGTAAGGCTTATTGGCATATTAAGGGCACTGCGATGGGTGCTTCTTTTGCACCCATCTATGCTGATTTGTTCATGGGGTACTATGAGGCTGGGTACATATATGATGACCAACATAACAAATTTTTACAACATCTGGATAGCTGGCGGAGATATCTAGACGATTGTTGGATGGTGTGGCGTGGAGACAAGCAAAGTTTAATACAGTTTGTGGATTATTTGAACAATAATAGTTTTGGTATCCGGTTCACAGCTAATATTGAACTTTCAGAGATTGTATTTTTGGATGTCAAAGTTTCTAAACTTGCAGATAATACCTTATCGACTACCATATATCGCAAGTTTCCCAAATACAACACTTTGTTACATGCTAATAGTTCTCATCCACGCCACACCATCCACAATATTCCGAAATCTCAATATATGAGAATCAGACGTATTTGTTCATCTGATGAAGATTATTTGGAATGTAGTCTGGACCTAACGCGCAGGTTTCTATTTAGGGGGTATGAATCTCAACTATTAGTGAAAGCTGAAAATCAAACTTCCAAAATGGAACGTCAGGATCTATTATGTTATAAAACAAATAACAGGGGTGGCAACAAAACAAATCATAATCAACCAATAAGGTTGGTGACTACCTATGGGAATAATACCAATCGTTTTAGGGATGTCATTAACCAACATTGGGGCATTCTTTTGTCACATGAGGTTCTAGGTAGGTTGTTGCCGGCAAATTGTCAGTTTTCTTACCGGAGGGGACGGAATATGAATTCTCACTTCACACATTATAAAAGATATGTTCCAAATATACCACAACAAAGAACTTTAAGTGGTGATATACTAAGGGGGTGTTATCCTTGTGGGCATTGTGCTGCTTGTCAACATTTGCAACAAACCAAAGAATTTTCTAGTAAAAACACATCACGAATTTTTGAAATAAGGGTTTTTGCCAATTGCAGCACAGATTGGGTGGTATATCTGGCTACCTGTAGTTGCTCTGCATTTTATGTTGGACAAACTTCCAGACCTGTCAAATTTAGAATAGGGGAACATTTAAGTGCAATTAAGAACAAACGTGTTGCCAATGCCCTATTCAAACATACCTTGGAGCATTCTTCGGCCATTTTTCGGTTTGTTGTTATAGATAGGATCACCCTTCATAGGGGTTTCAAAGCCGGATGGCATCAAAAACTTGATCAAATGGAACAAAGGTGGATAATTCAATTGGGTGGTCTATTTAGACCTTGTTTAAATATGTTAGAATAGAATTTTGTAGGTCATGTATATATATTATGACTTATGTATTATTCATTGATTTTGGTTCTAGGCATATTAACAATACCAATAGGAATGTGGTGGATATATACATATTTCCAGAGGATATAGGATTTGAGTTTATGGGCTTATAGACCTAGGTATATAACATATACGATTTGGTTATGGTTGTTTATATATAGAGACTGTCCTGATAAGTTGTTCTTATCACTATTTAGGTCTCTAAACATTTTGGCCACGAGAGATATACATTTCATTTTATTTTATTATTTTACAATATTATTTTTATAATATTATTATTTTTTTATTTATTATTTTTTGATGATATTTAATATTGTCAATGTATTTTATATGTTTATTATGTTGAAGTTTTTGTATTATTATGTGGGGAATGTGCTGTTTTGTTCCAATGCATTTGTTTATTATATAAGATTATGTACCCCTTTAAACATGGAGTATATAAGGTTGGTCCACCAGGGGTCGGGTTTCCTTATTTTTACATAACTGCATTGATAAAGGCCATGATATGGCCGAAACCGGTATGCTGCTTGTTTATTAAGATTCCTTTTATTTAGGGAATCTTGGTGTTAATAAAGTTGGTTCGACCGAACCGTACGTGCTGGCTCATTGTTTTTTCAATATGCAGATGACTCCACAGTCACCACTATTGCAAACTCTGCCTCCGAACTCCTATCTACTACCCAGATATCCTTCGACTCTGTTGAGACATGGCTCAAAAAAGTCCAGCTCATCCTCGAACTTAAAAAAACAAAACTGCTACTCTTCCTCCAAAAATTTGCTAACCACATCAAATCTTCCTTTACCCTTACATCCTTAAACAACACTCCTATTGTAGCAGATGCCAGCACAAAACTACTTGGCATCACCATAGATGACCAACTAAAATTTGATCTACACATTAATAATTGCATCAGGAAAACCCATCAGAAGCTAGGACTTCTGTATAGAAATAGTAGATTCCTAACCACTGAAGCTAGGCATACTCTAACTCATGCCTGTCTTCTTCCTTGTTTAACTTACTGCCCCCAAATGCTTAATAATCTAAACTCATCTCTACTCTCCAAACTAGAAACAACCTATCACAAGGTAGCCAGATTCACAGCTCAGCACCCATATAAATCTTACCACTGCCTTTACCTTAAATTCCTAGACTGGCTCAAACTACCTCACCTGCTACTTCAATCTCAACTACAAATGATCCACTCCATTCTATATCAACCATCCTTCTGCCCTGCTCTATCATCCCTCATCTCACATTACTCTCTTACCAGACATCTCAGAAGCACAGCCTAAGACTTACTAAATGTTCACAAACCAAAAACTAAATTTGGCTCCAACATATATAGTTATCGCCCCTCTATTGCATGGAATAAACTCCCTCTAGAAATAAGAAATCTGACAAACCCTAAAAGTTTCAAAATAGCCACCAAAGAATACTTTAAAAAACACTGGACCTGTCACTGCTCACACCCTCCCTGACCAACATCTTTCCTTCCTTAGCTTCAAAGTAACCAACTTAGATTTCTTACTCTACCTACTTTACTATTCTGCCTGTCCCCTTTACTTAGCTGTATGTAGCCCAACACTACTTATATATGATATAACTTGACAATTATTGTTATAGATGATTGTACACCTAAATACTGCTTATTATTCTTTTTCTCTAATATTGAATAACAATGATCATTGTATATCTAAAAAATACATGCTTTACTCTTTTTCTCTTATATTGAATGTCTAATTTATTATTATTTAATTTTCTTATATTATATGCCTGGAGCTTTTCTCCCCAGGCCTCCGCTGAAAAAGGGCTTTTTGCTCAGTCGGACACTCCCAGTCAACAAATGTAAAATAAATAAATAAATAAGTAAATGGAGAAAACTGGCAAAGGAACCAAGGTACTGGGAGCAAATAACTAGAAAGGGAAAGATGATAGAATGGGAAGATGCCAAGAAGTTATTTGGACTAAAGGTTAGAGATTGTCTTCCCTATCAGGAACTGATATCAGAGTATAGGCAAAGAGAAAGAAATAGCGGGGGTCCTAAATGAAAGACCAGCACTGGTAGAGTTTTCAATAGACTCTAAATCAGAAGCTACCATTAAAAAAGGAATAATTAGTAGTGCATATAAAATATTGCCTGATAACTATAAGAATCAATCAGAAGAGGTTAGAAAGGATTGGAAAGAGAGACTGGATAAGCAATTCACTAAGAAAGAAATGGGAGGATATATGTATGTTTCCCAAATATGCAACAAAATCTAGAAGATTTAGGATTTTTTTCCTGGAAATGTTTACATAGATTTTTTTATACCCCAAGTAGACTCCAGAGAATTTTTCCTCGGGTAGACAGCAAATGTTGGAGCTATGAAGGGGAAAAAAGAGAAAATTGGAAACATATTTTCTGGGAATGAGGTGAGTTGGCAGGCTTTAAGGATTCCCTGCAGGATGCACTGTCAGAGATGCTGGATGGGCAGATTGGTCTGATGAGGGAGATGATTTTTCTGAGCTATTGTACAGAATTGGAATTGCCTAGACATGGTAAAGCCTTGCTGTGCTAATAATGGTGGCTGCCAAAACAGCAATTACTAGAAAATGGAAATCAAAATCTATACCAACTATACTGGAAGTAGTGAATATAGTAACAGATATTAAGCAACTTGAATTGAGATCTTTAGAAAAGGGTAGGAGCAAACTACATAGGAAAAATTGGAATTGTGGGAATAATACATACAAGGGAGGAATGAGGTTTAAAAGGTGCCAGAATTTAAATGAGCTATGTAATCTTTGAGTGAGAAAGACTGAGTAAATTATAAGTGGTGTAAAATGTTTGCAACTAGGAGTGCATCAGTCTTGTTTGTTTTCGTTTATATAAATGTATGATTGCCTATCTAGTAAGTGATGGTTTAATAAAGATGTTTCTTGTTTAAAAAAAGGCAGGAATTGAATAATGTTTGTAATGTTGCTTAGGTTATATGAGGTTTCCTATCACGTCATCGAACTTTTATAAGTTTTATCCACATATGGTCAAGATCATATGTTCGAATTTGTAAAAGTTCGAGCATGTGAATGGAAATCTCCATAGGTGGAGGTTTCCATTCACTACAATGTGGTGCATTCTCAGAGTGGGTATATTTAAGTAGCAGGTGGTATGGGGGGCACAGCCTCCCACGTGGGGGGTGCAGGGGGGCTTGTCACCCTACTTACAACAGTTTATTTTGTTGACTATTTTGTTTTTTTTTTAGGTAGTCAAAGTTATGTAACTTCGAATATAATGGTTCGACCATTAGGTGTTCGAAGTTACGTAACTTCGACTATGTGATATAGACTCATTATATGATATATAGCAATATATGTGAAATATAATGTTTGCTATGTTAATATAGTTTGATTACTTTTATATCAATATAAATTTGCCTATGTCACAAGTGATAATTCAATAAAGGTGTCTGGAAAAAAAAAGACTAGTCTTGATGATTAGATGGGTGGACACAAATTTACACCAGATTTATCATATGCAGCCTTGCTCAGCATGGGAGGTGAGCACTATTAAGTGTTTGAAAAGAGTATCAAGAACTTTTAAGTGCATCTACTGATAGGTGTGTGTGCCTGGGCATCATATGGTCCCCTAGTCACTTGCTTAGTATTATTCCTGGGTTCCTATGGCTCCTAACTACATCATAAAACTAACAGCTCTAATGGCTCTCTTTTGAAATGTCTGCACTTGAAATACAGAGTGCTGACAAACCAAAAAAAAGACTGAAAATGCAGAAGAAGGATGAATCTCAAAAATCACCCTTCTCCTTAAAACTTCTTTTTGCTTGGGGGGAAAGCCCCCTGCACCCCCACACCCACCAAACTTATATATACCAACCGGAGATTACCATACCTCAGAGAAAAGGGAATATCCCAAGAAATGGCATCTCGGTCTCCAAGTTTTGGGACTTATTTTAGCTCATCCTGACAAATGTTCACTATGCTATTAAAATATAATCAAAAATAATAAAAAAAAACTGACATTACAATAATTATTAAAACATGCTTCAGATGTAATATAGAAAGCCATCCACAGTCTTGCCCATTTATAAAAAAAAAAAAAAACTTATGGAAATCTATGCAACGTCCTCTTCAATATACAAATTATGCTATTAGTACAGTCCACTGAAATAAATGGAAATTATTAACTGATGCTAAAAAAAGAAAAGCAGAAAAGTGAATAAATGAGCACTAAATAAATGTTAAAGACAGTGAGTTGCAGGTACCCTATAATGACCCCAAAAACTGAGACAGTGAATTAATTAATAGAAATAATTAAAATGTGCAATGCAAACAGTTTCTCACTGTATATTTTTAAATATTTCATTTAGAGTAACATTATGGTAACAGTATGAAGGAAACTACAAGCAGCCATTGTCCATGCATTGCTTATGAAGTGTAAATGCAGAGTGGCCCTCAATTCTTTGATGGTATTAATTTTCCTAATTCCCACATTACTGGATTTGTCTTGGTAAATGATTATTCTCCAATTACCAGGCTAAATAAGGTCTATGTAGGGCTAAGTCCCTTTGATCTTATGGTCTTAGGGAATGTGAAGAATATGGTAACTGATAGTTTATGTCAGAGAAGGTGGCTAAGGCTAAAGGTATACATCTCCATCTATTTTCCATCTACTTAGCCTTTCCTGTATTCATAAATGATGCTTAGTTTCTTTTTTCTTTTTTTGCTGAAAGCAACCCACTTATATCCTAGTTTGTGATTACAGATGGTTTGATTCTAAAATATTAATAAAAAAGAGAGAATTACCTTTGTAGATGGGAAAGCCCGAGTAAGCAGAAGATACATGAGAGCTTGGAATGATAATTAACAGATTAGAGGACATAGATGTTGTAGGTTGCAAATTATATAGATAGAAGAGGGAGAGCAGGGGAAGTGAAGGTATAGTTTTACACACACACACACACACACACACACACACACACACACACACACACACACACACACACACACACACACACACACACACACACACACACACACACACACACACACACACACACACACACACACACACACACACACACACACACACACACACACACACACACACACACACACACACACACACACGCACACACACAAAAGCACACACATGCGTGCGCACACACACACGCACACACGCGCACACACGCACGCGCACGCACTCACGCACACACGCACACACCCATCAATATTTGATATCATGAATGGCTAGCATGTTAAATGAACAACACAAGAAACATTGACAGAGACATGTGGACCATTCATATTAACAACAGCACTTCACAGTGATAGACAGTACATTAAAAAAGGTATCAAATTTCATTTTCTGATGTATTACCCATAACCCTACCACACATTCAGCTGAAATTTGTTGGAATTGTGGTAGTGCTATGGAAGGGACATTTTTTAAGGTAAACTGCACAGTAGGGTTAAGGGCAGGGTTAGAGTTAGAGATGGCACACATTACTAAGGTGGGCAAGGGGGGCTTCACCCTCCCCAACTAAGTAATGCATGTTAACCCTAACTCTACTCCTAGCCCTAATGTGCAGCTTACCTTAAAAAAGCCTTGTCAGAACACTTCCACTATACAGAAGACCTTGGATACTCACCATGTGCTCACACGTACAGCTTACAATCCTGAACACTCGGAACAGCGATTTTTTTCCCAAGGGAAAAAAATCGCTGTTCCACAAAATAAAAATAAAAAAATCTTAAAACAGTATATAATGTGGGGGGGCTTCACCCCCCACCCCCTACTTAAATATACCAAGTCCGAGATTGCACCACAGTGGAGGAGATGGCAAACTCCCAAAACCGGCCCAGCGATTTTTTTCCTTGGGGAAAAAAATCGCTGTTCTGGGTGTTTGGGTTTGTAAGCTTTCTCTTACATAGGGTCGATGAATCAGCGTTCACTTTTTTAAATGTTTGCTGATTCAATATAGACCCTTTATGATCATGGAGCTACTTGGAAAAGAGGTAATGAGAAAATATTACTCAGCATACTGTTTTGAATAAAAATACAGTAAATAATGTCATAGTTTGGGATTGTAAATTATTTGACTTTTAACAACATTAAGATGGAAACTGAACATCTCTTAGGTAGTTAGGAAGGCCATAGAAGATGTATGGGGTTTTAAGAAATGTGGAATGGATAGATCAAAGTGTTTTATCTTTAGGGATAATTTGAATAACTACATGCTTTAATTTGAAAGTTAAATATGTGCAATATGAAAATGGGGGCATGAAAAGTAATAGGAGACAACAAGTTAGCAAGAAAATTATAACAGGCTAGCAGAATGCGAAAGAAATTTGTCAGCAATGAAATACGACTGTAAGGATTTAATTAAATAAGGAAAGAAAGAAGAGAAAAATGTATGTCTTGTTTCATGTTTTATTAAGACTAAATAAGAGATTAAGAATAAGTGGAATTAGACAGAAATCAATAATGAATACTTTTAAGATCATTTTTACAGAGAAAAAGGCTATGAGGTAAATGCAGGTAAATCAGGCATTATAAACAAATAATGTACAGAAACGTTCTGGTGGAAAAAGTGCTAACTGTAACTGAACACATCCGAAGCTGTGTCGGACTATAGAACCAGATGGAATCACCGATAGAGTTTAAGAGTACAATTTAACTACGATGTTTAACTTACATTTAGGTAGTGTGAGGGTTTCAGAAGACTGAGGCATAGCAGAGGGTGTACCAATGCATGAGGGGGTTGGACCACATATGGAATGTTGAATATTAAATATCTGAGTAAAGGATATATTACTAAAGGTGAAATTGGTTAAGTTTCTTGAAAATAAATAGGTGATACATTTGAATCACTTATGCTTAATACTCAAAATCTTGTTAGCTAAGTTGAGTTTTCACAACTGCATAAAAAATGCATGCTGTCAAATTAAATCAGTAGAAGAATTGTAATTTGATTTCAGTAAGGCTAGCGACATAGTTCCACATCAAAACTGAGTTTGAAGCTCGGAGATTTGGGAGTGAGAAGGAAGTTGTTGAAGTGAATGGGGTACGGGAAACAGTGGTTAAAATTTACTGTGAGTATATCATGGATTTTGCAAGGAGATAAGTGCAGTGCCACTGGGATTGATTTTTTTCATTGTATATGTGCTGGATATTTCATAGGAACTGTATAACTATAATGCTATGTTTGTGCACAATGCAAGGATTACAATTGTAGAGGATGAAAAGTTGCACTACAGTGGGACTGAGGATACAGCAATGGGCTATTAGATGATAAATGGCAGGTAATAAAATGCTGCAAAGTGATACATTCCAGATAAAGAAATGTAAACTTATAATGCAGATTAGGTGGTCGGCTGCATGAGACTATCAGCGGATATAGGAATTGGGTTGGTAATAACACTGAACATGCAACATTAATTGTAGTATGATAGGGTAATAATTAAGGCTATTGTGATACTTGTATATGAAGCACAGCTAAGAAATTCAGAGGTTATTTTCCACTTTACAGCTCTTTGTAGAAATATTTTAGCAACTGTACAGAGTTGTAGGTGAAAGAAAAAAGTATATTAATGGTGAACTATGTGCAGAGGAGAATGACTGAAACAGTGGTCTGGAAAACAAGATTGAAGAGTGTATATTGTTTTACTTCTTAAGTGCGGACATAAAGAGGAATAAAGAAAACATAATACTGAGGTGTCATATGAAAGGGGTGAAACTGAAGTGGTACGAAAAAAGAGAGCAGAAGAAATCAAACACTTGTTTATTTAAGATGGACTACAGATGATTCTTCTTTAATGAAACAGTAGTTGATAAAGGGAATGCACTATTTTAAATTTTTAGTAAGAAAAGGATATTGGATTTGAGAAAGCTTTGGATAACCATTCTGCTATGTTCATACCTTTCAACTGATATGATTTAGACATAGCACTGTGATATTGGCTCTCATATTTAGCCATGCTCCTCCAATATTTATGATGTTCTTCATAATGTCAGGCCCATTTATGGAATCATACTTTATTAAAAACATAAATTAAGCATATACAAAGATTCACTACCACAAACTATATAGGTGCTGGTATATAAAGATCTTCGATTGCGGAAAAAAAGTGCAACTCTTTTTGACTCTCTGCTCTTATTTTTAAAGGCCAGTGCTATCCTTTTTTAATGCTTGAGGGGTGTAAGGTACCACTATGTACATGATGCAAGGATTGCAACATAGGTAAAGGAAGAAGGGCTGAAACAAAAATGAAAAGGTTTAAATGAATGGGACAGCTGTGATGAGACTATTTGGAACTATCAACATATTAGATAGACTTTAACCTTTTTGTAATGTGTTTCATATGTTTGCATATAAGTGGTAGGGTTGAGCTGAAGGGGAAGGACAGTGGGATACAGAAGCAGACGTGGATGACAGCTGGAAAGCAGAAACTCAAGACTGACTTAAAATACTGTTTCATACAAGGAGTGTTGTTACCCTGGAACACATTGTTATAGTTGCAAACTGCAAGCCTGTACATTCCAAGATGACTAGGATAGATGAAATAAAGGACAGGTCAAGGTATGGCAGGGGAAGCTGCAACAAGGTAAATGCAAAACTTGTATAGAAAAAGTAAACTGTGGATGTTCTGCCATTAGAAACTTCATATTTTTTGCATATATATATATATATATATATATATATATATATATATATGGGTCTCCTTCTAATGACCGAAACGCCGATTCGCCGACAGTGAAATCACCGACACGGCGCGACCGACAACGCAGTTGACCGACACCGAATCCCGACAGGCGGAAGACCGACAAGGGAATGTGTAACCACGACCTGGTAAGTATGCGATAGTGAGGGATTTAGGAGTAGGGAGCGGACAGGTAAGTGTGCAATACTCAGGGATGTAGGGTTAGGGTGTGTGATAGGTGAGTGTGCGGTAGTGTCGGAGCTTGGGGTTCGGGTGTGTAAGTGAGTTAGGGTTAGGGTGCAGGTAGGAGAGTGTGCGGTAGTGTCGGAGCTTGGGGTTGGGTGTAAGTGAGTTAGGGTTAGGGTGCAGGTAGGAGAGTGCGGTAGTGTCGAACCTTAGGGTTAGGGTTTGGGTTAGGGCTAGTGGATATGTGTTGTAGTGTACTGTGTTGTTTACGTGTAGTGTGTCGGTGTTATGGTGTTCGGTGTTTCGCGTTGTCGGGGTTGTGTGTTGTCGGTTTTCTGGCGTCGGTGATTTCACTGTCGGCGAATCGGCGTTTCGGTCATTAGAAGTAGACCCATATATATATATATATATATATATATAGGTTAATACAGGTGGAAATTGAAAAAGGGTAATTGTGAGGTGGAGTTCAGGGATGAGTTAAGACAGGCACTGGGTGGCAGTGAAGAGTTACCAAATAGCTGTGTAATTACAGCAGAGCTAGTAAGGGAGATGGCTAGAAAGGTGCTTGGTATGACATCTGGACAGAGGGAGGATGACAAGAAGACATGGTGGTGGAATGAGAAAGTGCAGGAGAGTATACAGAGAAAGAGGTTGGCAAAGAAGAAGTGGGATTGTCAGAGAGATGAAGAAAGTAGGCAGGAGTATAAGGAGATGAGGTGCATAGCAAAGAGAGAGGTGGCAAAAGCTAAGGATAAGGCATATGAAGAGTTGTATGAAAGATTGGACACTAAGGAGGGAGAAAAGGACCTGTACCGATTGGTAGACAGAGGGGATCGAGGTAGGAAAGATGTGCAGCAGGTAAAGGTGGTAAAGGATAATGAGGGAAACATACTCACAAGCGAGGAGAGTTTGTTGAGGAGATGGAAAGAGTACTTTGAGGGGTTGATGAATGAATAGAATGAGAGGGAGAGAAGGTTGGATAATGTGGGGATAGTGAATCATGAAGTACAATGGATTAGCAAGGAGGAAGTAAGGACAGCTATGAAGAGGATGAAGAATGGAAAGGCTGTTGGTCCAGACGACATACCTGTGGAAGCATGGAGGTGTTTAGATGAAATGGCAGTGGAGTTTTTAACCAGATTGTTTAATGAAATCTTGGAAAGTGAGAGGATGCCTGAGGAATGGAGAAAAGTGTTTTGGTACCGATTTTTAAGAATAAGGGTGATGTGCAGAGCTGTAGTAACTACAGAGGGATTAAACTGATCAGTCACAGCATGAAGTTATAGGAAAGAGTAGTGGAAGCTAGATTGAGAAGGGACGTGATGATTAGTGATCAGCAGTATGCTTTCATGGCGGGAAAAAGCACTAAAGATGTGATGTTTGCTTTGAGAGTGTTGATGGAGAAGTACAGAGAATGTCAGAAGGAGTTGCATTGTGTTTTTGTAGACTTAGAGAAAGCATATGACAGGGTGCCTAGAGAGGAGTTGTGGTATTATATGAGGAAGTCAGGAGTGTCAGAGAAATATATAAGAGTGGTACAGGATATGTACGAGGGTAGTGTGACAGTGGTGAGGTCTGCGGTGGGAGTGACGGATGCGTTTAAGGTGGAGGTGGGGTTACATCAAGGATCAGCTCTGAGCCCTTTCTTATTTGCAATGGTGATGGACAGGTTGACAGACGAGATCAGACAGGAGTCCCCATGGACTATGATGTTTGCAGATGACATTGTGATGTGTAGTGAGAGTAGGGAACAGGTGGAGGAGACCCTGGAGAGATGGAGATATGCTCTAGAGAGAAGAGGAATGAAGGTCAGCAGGAATAAGACAGAATATATGTGTGTAAATGAGAGGGAGGATAGAGGAAAGGTGAGGATGCAAGGAGTAGAGGTGGCGAAGGTGGATGAGTTTAAATACTTGGGATCAATAGTTCACAGTAATGGTGAGTGTGGAAGAGAGGTGAAGAAGAGCATACAGGCAGGATGGAGTGGGTGGAGAAGAGTGTCAGGAGTGATTTGTGACAGACGAGTATTGGTAAGAGTGACAGGGAAGGTCCACAAGAGGGTAGTGAGACCAGCTATGTTATAAGGGTTGGAGACAGTGGCACTGACAAAAAGGCAGGCGTTTGAGCTGGATGTAGCAGAGTTAAAGATGTTAAGATTTGCACTGGGTGTGACGAGGGTGGACAGGGTTAGGAATAAGTATATTAGAGGGTCAGCCCAGGTTGGAAGGTTTGGAGACAAAGCCAGAGAGGCAAGATTACGTTGGTTTGGACATGTGCTGAGGAGGGATGCTGAGTATATTGGGAAAAAGATGCTAAGGATGAAGCTGCCAGGTAACAGGAAAAGAGGAAGGCCTAAGATAAGGTTTATGGATGTGGTGAGAGAGGACATGCAGGTGGTTGGTGTGACAGAGCAAGATGCAGAGGACAGGAAGAAATGGAAACAGATGATCCACTGTGGCGACCCCTAACGGGAGCAGCCAAAAGAAGATGATGATAGATTAAGACAATCATACGTCCCTAGCTTCTCAGGTCCTTCCAAAAAGATCTAATGGAAATTCCTTATATCATGAATCATTCTGACAAAGCTGCATTTTTCTGTTATACTTGCTGGAAATGGAAGCCACAAGTGTTACAGAACTTATCTAAGGACACACACCCACACAAGATCTCTTAAAATGTGACATCTAGAAATCTGTGTTTCAAGTAATGTGCTGAGTGTTACGAAATTTGCCATATTATCTTTCCATATCTTCCATTATATGCTTCCTTCACCTTCTTGTGAAAACTCTTTTCAATGCACATGAGCCTAAAGCAATGAAATTTCATCCGGTGATACATTGCATTTGTTGTTCTGAATGACAATAAAGTTTACCTTGACTTTGACTTTGATTGGTCTATCATGATTTTCTCTGCTACACTCCATCTGAGTTCTCATAACAGACTGATGGCATTGGGTTATTTTACTGTAACCTAATATTCTGACTGCTGCTGATTGTTTTTAGTATTGATGTTAAACTGCAAGATTATGTACTGGCATATGATCATAATTTGTAAAGTCTGTCCAATTGTACATTCATTATATACTGTGTGTTGAGTACTTTACTTACTTCTATGCATTTGCCTGTGTACTGGTAGGTGGGTTATGGTTCCTGCTCTTTCTATTAATTTCCAGAGTTATGTGGTGGTATTTAGTTATTTACTTACTTTTGTTAAGTGGAGATGTCCAGTTGGGAAACCTATTTTTGGTGGAATCCTGTGAAGATGAAAAAAAATCTCCAAACACAATATTTAAGGTGCACAATGGAGTACTAATTTAAAAAATAAACATAGCAAGCAGGTATTATTCAGGTCCATAAACAATCTAATGTAGACATTAATGTTCTAGAACAGACAATAGTAGAGAAGTTTATTAACTACAGACATGGTTTGCCAGTGACAAGACCTGATCTTGCTTGAAACTACTTTGGAAAATTAATCATTAAACACAGTTGAATTAAGTTACTATAAATGTATAAAATGGGGTATCTCTTACAAGTTATTAGCATATTTAGGTGGTGATAAGACATAAATGAAAACTTTAAAAAAGCTCTCTGTTGATTTTATTATTCTTCTCTCATCCTGTATGTTTTTTTTCCTTTGGAAAAAACTGCAGATGCTTTACTTATTTGTTTATTTATTTGAGTATATATGTATTTATTAATTATTTATTTATTTGTAAACATTTCTTGATCTGGGTAGAGTAGTGGTTTGAATGTGTTGTATACTTTTATCTTTCCTGGGATTCAGAAAGGCTTACTATAAGTGAGCAACCTTAACGCAGATGCTTATCTAATTGCAGTAAATCATTTCAATTCTTAGACTACCCTATCTCTGAGGTTTCCCACTGGTAGAGGCCTCAGTAGAGATGGCCATCCTGCTAGTTAAGTAACATGCTAATACCACAATCCAGAGAAGAGGCTAATGTCAGTGACTCTCAATTTTCTTTGCTAAGTGATTCAGAGAATCACTCAGCTGCATAATTTTCTACTGTTGGAGGAAAAAGCAAACACCATCAAAATACAGCAAACATCCATTCTCTCATATGGAAGTAGATGCAATAAAGGTAAAGTGCAGGAAAGTTCAATGGAGAGATTGGGTTGGGTGAGGCATTAGTGTGTGGACATGTGTGTGCATGCTTTAGGGGCATGAATGAAGCAAAATAAATGTATCTGTGTGTGTGTCTATGTCTGTTGTGAGTGTGTGTCTGCCTGAATGGTTGCACAAGGGAGGGGGGCAGATAGGAAACTGAGGGTTCAGGTGTGCGTGTGTGTGTGTATGTGTGTGTGTGTGTGTGTGTGTGTGTGTGTGTGTGTGTGTGTGTGTGTGTGTGTGTGTGTGTGTGTGTGTGTGTGTGTGTGTATGTATGTGTTGGAGCATATGTGTAGGTGAATGGGTCAGTGTTTTCATAAGTGTGATTGACTGTGGGGCACTTGTCTGTTGTTGATGACTCTGAATGTTTGTGTGTGTGAAACAACCCTCCACTGGACCAGTAATCAAGGAGCTTCAATCCTCACCATTGAGACATGTGGGGGGCGTTCACTGGGAGGATGGCAAGTATACACACAGTATTTCCAGATGCAGCTCTCTGCATCAAGTGCAATTTCCCTTAAGAGCACACAGAGACCACAGTCAGTCCAGGGCTGGCTTCTCACTCTTTCTCCAGATCCCCAGTAAGACTCCCCAGCGGCACAGCTATAGAGGTGAGTCCTTAGCCAGGGTTCCAAGCCAAGTCCTCCAACACTCTCTCTGTCTCACCAGTGCTTTGTGTCCCTGACCAAGTGGCTGACAAAAACACTCTTGGAGGTTTGTTTTACACACACACACACACACACACACACACACACACACACACACACACACACACACACACACCTGGGAAAGGCTGGCACAGGTTTGCTAGCTATGCGCCCTTCTACCTAGACTATAAGGTAGTTTTCACTGCCACCAGAACCCCTTATCAGATACTTTAAGGCCCTTAACAAAGGGTGCTCAGTCTTACTGTGCAATGTTAATAATAATACTCAGGTAGTTTGACCAAGAGCAAGCAAACGGTGTCACCAAATAAATATGCAAGTACTCTCAAAACTTAAATATCTCTACACAGATCAGCCACAATTAAAGGTATAAATGTATTTAATAATAAAAGAACAAGACAATACTAAATATATATTCGCAGTGACATCCAAGTTCAAAACCACAGGAAATGTTTAAAACAACATTTCAGGACAGTGTCAAATAAATAAATAAAAATATATAAACTAAGCTTCACTATATTCCCAACTGAATCTAAGAGAATTACTATACCCTAGGAACTTACTAATAGAGCAGGACAGATGTGATGAATGGATCTCCTAGTTGTTGTCAGGTCCAGGACAGAATGCAGAATGCTTTGTCTCACTAAGAGACTTTCAAATGAATGTCGCTAATATTACCACTGGGATAGCTTGCAGAATGACATAATTTCTTGTCATCTGACTACTAGTTCCCAGGTGAAGTCCACATCACTGAAGCTGGCATTACTTAGCACTTACCTGTAAAAATATGAAGACAAGGGCTTGCTCAGATCTTTGGCAGATGCTGGAAGTCATAAAACAATTGCATTCTTTCATGCTTTCAAGACTAGCAATTAGTTCACTCTGAAGACAATACAGAAAGATCCCTAGTACAGGCATTGTATCTCTTGCTGCATTAAAAACTGAAAGATACCATCTTTTATGGCCTAACCATAAAGTAATTTAATTTCAGATATTTTTCTAAAGTTTGCTGGACTAAAGTGACCCTCCTGTATTCCAGTTTCCAGTGTTAAAATGTTTACATTTAAACATTTACAATAGTGCACGTGCATTTCTGGTCTCTTCCTGTAGGGCACACTGTGGATGCATTTCAAACACAAACACTTTATAAAATACCTTTTCAATACGCATGTCTGTACCAACCAGTTTGATATACACATGACATACAGTTCTAATATACTTGTAACACAAGCATCTTATATAAATCATGTTGATATTCACAAATGACATAATTATTTACAAAATTCCAGCTAGCTGAGCTGGCAGCATCTCCCTTCATCACACTTCTTCCCCCCTCTTTGAAGACTCAAGCTAGTTTTTCAAGAGAACCCTGAGAAATGTTGTTTGAGAGGGATGAGCCTATCTGGGGAATACATTACCCCATTCCCTGTTTTGATATCCCAGCTGCCTTTGCATTGCTGACCCCAGTAGAGTGCTGCACTGTCATATCCTGTACCTGCAACCCTAGGCTCCACCATAGTAACTTGGAATTTTGCTGGCTGGCTCCCTGTAGCTCTAGATCCCCCCCAGACTCCTCCTGCTTCCTACTGCAAATACTTAGCGCAAGGGCCTCCCTATCATGGTAAGGTTTCATGGTGTTAACATGCTACAGTTTGTGCCCCTGCCACCTGCCTAGCAGTTCTACCATGTAGTTAACATCACTGACCTTCCTTACCACTCTGAAGGGTCCCTCCCAAGCTGTCTGCAGGTTGTTATGTCTGACAGAAATGAGAACCATAATCTGCTGCCCCACAGCATACTCTCTAGTGTGAACATTCCTGTCATACTAGACCTTTTTCTGCTGTTGGGCTTCTGCCAGGTTCTCCTGGGCCAAACCCATGAGTTCCCTGAGCCTTGTCCTGAGGTTTAGGACATATGCCACAACAGACTCCTTGTGGAATTCACACTCACCCTCCCACTCATTGCAAATCAAATCTAGAGGTCCTCTCACCCTATGCCCATACAGCAACTCAAAGGGTGAAAAGCTTGTGGATTCCTGGGGCACTTTTCTGTAAACAAACAACAAATGGGGCAAATATTTGTCCCACTCCTTCTTAAACTGGTCTGCAAATATCCTTAACATGGTCTTTAGGCTAGAGTTTAACCTCTCCACAAGACCATTAGTCTGGGGGTGGTAGGGAGCGGTTTTTACGTGCTTCACCCCACAGTGCTTCCACAGACAAGCCAGCAGGTCTGACATGAAATTGGCTTCTCTGTCAGTCAGTACTTCTTTTAGGAACAAAAGTCCAAACTAAGAGTAAACAAACATGGTTCTCTTGATATTAAATAAAATACAAAACTTTTATGCTGGTACAAACTAGTGAGCGCTTTCGTGCCTCCTGGCACTTCTTCATAAAATACAAACACTGCAAAAATCTCGATAAAAAGGGGTTGCCTCACCCATATTATTTCACAGCAACCAACCATATATCTGCAGCAATTAAAATTCACCTGCTGGCAATAATCAACAAATGTAATGTGAAATCAAAGACTTCACATATCAACTAGCTTAGGAATTCCTTACATGCAAAATAGAAAGTCTGAAATTGCACATAAAAAATAAAATAAAATAAAAGCATTAATTCTCACTTTCACTACTGTCAACAACTATATAACCATACAGAGAAGTGACGGCAGCAAACTTCAGTCATAAAATTTTTTCCTTTCTTTTTTTTTTTTTTTTTTCCCATGGCAATGGTTTATTTTATTAGTTTGTTTAAAAGCAAAGGAAAATGTTTGAATGATAGCTTGTGTTTTCAGGCACATGATTAATACATCTGAACTTTAATGATTTTTTTTTTTAACATTCTCTTTATTGATTTTTAAAGAAAAGAAAAAATATATATACTTACAATTCTTAATCACAGAACGAACATACAAACTACATAAAAAAATAACTATATACAAGTGTCATCTATATCATAATAAATACAACTCATACAAATTTCCTAATATCATGTCATAATCAAGTCTAATACAGATTTCCAGAAAACCTCCTGTAAAGGTAGTTGCTTTATAGAATACCACAAATATTTGTGTGCAAGTAATTGCTTACTAGCTATTTGCTTAAAACCATCCCATGATAATAAATTTCTATTTTTCCAGTGTAATGTAATATAATATTTAATTAACATAAAAATAGGTATTAGCAGCTGTATATGTTTCTTTCTAATTCCTGGTGGGGGAATATGTAGGAGTGCAAATTTCCATGATAAAGTTGTTTTTTCATATCCCATTTTTTCTAATTTAACCCTTAAAGCACACCAAAGTTTGTATGAACATTTACAACTCCAGAAGATGTGAATGATATCTATTTCTTGGGTTGGGCAAAATTGGCAATTTACTGGAATGTCCTGGTACAACTTACTTAAGATATGGGGTGTATAGTAAGCATTATTGAGAATCATTAGTTGCGTATATCTTAGTTTATGAAGGGGAAAAAATTTAGAGAACGTTTGAATAGCCTGTACAATGTTAGTGGAGGTAATCGTAGGGTCCTGTTGACTCCAAAAATTAGAATAAATAGCTTCTTTGCTGTATTTGATAGAGATGATGACTTTATATACATTCAAAATCATTTTTCTCCTCCGTTGCAACAAATCCCAAATATTTTTAGTTGTGAAAATATCTGAATATAAGATATTACAGCCATCCCAGAATTTATTACACAACTCTTTCAGTTGTCTTAAAATAACTGTGCATTTATGTGGGAGATTTAATTTGTCCCTCATACTTATTGCGGACTCTAATTTAAAAGGAAGAAAATATAACACAACCTTATCCCTCAGTAGTGGATAAGAATTTAGATCAGTCATCCTATCGTTTAATTTAAGATTGGGGTTGAGGTGAATCGGTTGAAGTGTCTTGAATGCAGAGAATAAATTCAGAGACTCAAACAGATTCTGAGTAATTGTAATTTGTTCCTTAAGATCCTTATTTACTTTATATCCTCTTATTTTCTTTATTTAAAAAAGGTAGTGCTCTGGGATTAAACTGTAAGGATTTAGTGTAATTATGATATAATTTCACCCAGATTGGGTACCATTTATTTGGGTGCTCCTTATATTCTGCAATGGTAATTAGTCTACTACATTTGTTAATTTCATAATATAATCTTAGATCTGGAAGTCCGATGCCTCCTTTCTCCTTAGGGTAAATTAATTTCTGATAACGAATCCTAACAGGTTTTGGATACCATAAAAATTTCGATAAGACAGTTTGGGCATTTTTGAAGAATTTTTTTTGAATGAATGTGTTGGATACATTAAATAAATAAAGTAACCTCGGAAGTACATTCATTTTTATAATAGCTACTTTGGATAGGAAAGGAAGCTTAAGTAGTGCCCATCTATCCAGATCTTTTTGTATGTTAGACCATAAATTACTCAAATTCTCACGATAGTATTTATGAGCATCCTGAAAGAAAGAAATTCCAAGATAGTGTAGTTGATCTTTATTTTTAATATATTGTGGGGTAAAAACACTTGGGTATTGTGAATGAATATTTAGAGGGAAGATAGTTGTTTTGTCCATATTCACTTTATAATGAGAGAATTTAGAAAATGTATCTATTGATTTTAATAATTTATTAAGATCTGAGTTAGGAAGAGAATAATAGATATTTAAATCATCTGCATAAGCAGAAAATGGAATTTTTGTGTTAAATAAAATTGGGATTTTATGAAAAGTTTTTTGTTTAATTAATAGAAACAAAGGCTCTATAAATATATTAAATAGAAGGGGTGAAAGGGGACACCCTTGTCTTACCCCTTTCTTAATCTCAATTCTCTTAGAACTACATTTATTTATTTGCAAAGTGGTATACGCCCTCATATGAAGGGTGTTGATATAGTGAATAAATTGTTTTGGAATGTTAAAATGCAGGAAAATTGCGGCTAAGAACTCCTTATTAATTCGATCAAAAGCTTTGGAGGCATCAATAGCTAGTGTGTATATAGGAATTTGTTTAGCCAAAGAAAGCAAAATCATTATCTCAAGAGTAAGTGTTTGATCCATAGTCTGCCTTTGATTAATAAACCCTGATTGTTCTGGGGATATAATATATGTAATAACAGCTCTAAGTCTAGAAGCCAGTATAGTTGCCATAATTCTCATATCCAAATTCATAATAGAAATGGGCCTATAATTATGAGGATTAATCGAGTCCGAGTTTGGTTTAGGAAGTAAAATAGTTCTAGATGCATTTAAGTGTGGATCCGTAATACCAAACCGTGAAATATGTATAAAAAGATGCCATAATATAGTAGAAACTTTTGTAATAAAACATTTATAAAATTCAGCTGAGAAACCATCAGGGCCTGGAGCCTTATTAGATTTGAGACTGTTAATTGCTACTTTGATTTCCGCTTGAGTAAATTCAGCTGATAATAGGTCTTGTTGCTGTTCATTAATTTTGGGGAATTTTAATTGTTTGAAAAATAAATGCAATTCCTGATCCTCATATAACAAAGGAAGGGGGTTATAAACTTTTTTATAAATTTCTTCAAAAACCTCAGTAATATCCTTTACATTTCTATAATTTTTGTTTCGAAAAGTAATTTCTGAAATATTAGGTATATGATTGTAATTATTAAGTAGTCTTGCTAAAAATTTGGAAGGGAGCTGGGCCCAGTGTGAATAATTGGCTATACATTTAGTCTCCCAATACGACAAGTTTTCTGCTTGCAGTGATAGAAGTTGATGTTGAAGTTGAGCTATATTATTTTCTAAGTTTGATGAGAAATTCTTTTGAAGTTCCAAGTCAAGTTTAGATATTTCTTCCTTGATATTCTTCTCTTTATTAATGGTATTTTTCTTATAGAATGAGGATTTATTAATTAAAACCCCTCTAATCATTGCTTTTGTGGTAGCCCAATTTATATATATCGGCGTTTTATCCTCTAAAATAGCAAGTATACAATTATCTAGAAGATTGTCAATTTCTTGTTTAATATAATTTTTTTTTAAGTAGGTTAGGATTAAAACACCACGAAATAGACCTGGATTTGAGAGAATGATTGTTTAGCCAGTCAATAACCAAAGTGATTTTTAGAATGGTCTGAAAAAAACCTAGGTTCAGTACTAAATGACAGTATATAAGGGGAAAAAACATCAGAAATCAAAAAGAAATCCAATCTGGACCAGCATTTATAACATTGTGAGAAAAAAGTAAACCCTTTATTAGGCCACTGTGAAGAACAGTTAAAATATGGGTCAAATAGACTGAAATCACTTTTAATTTCACTAATTGCAGCAGAGGCTTGCATATTAAATTTAGAATTCGTATTGGTTCTATCTGACTTAGGGTCTTGAATTGAATTCCAATCACCCCCCAACATGTAGTAATGATTTGGGAAGGATTTCAATAACTTATAAATATTCATCAAAAAATGTTGTTGTAAGGAGCATGGGGCATAAATATTGACAACTAGGATTGGTTTATTTAGATGAGCAACTTTAGTTACGAAATAACACCATCTACCTTCTGGGTCTGAATCTTGCTTTATAATGTCATGTTGAAAAGAGTTTTTAATTATAATAGCAACTCCTACCTTATTAGTTTTATTTCCCGCCGCAATAATGGTTTTAATCCATTTTTTTCCAAAGAAGGATACCATTGTTCCTTTACTAAGTGTGTTTCTTGTACCATTATCAGATCCAGATTCGCTTTAAGGACCATATGTAAGAAAAGTTTTCTTTTATTTTCTGCTTGCAACCCCTTTACATTCCATGAAGCTAAAGACCACATAGATTAGTTAATATATGTATTCTTACAAAAGCTCTATTAGATATATTAGAAAATGAAAAACATACAGGAGGATACCATGAATGACATAAAAAATTTGGATATAGATGAGAAACTCTCCCATACACAACCCTGTGCCTACCCACTATAACTCCTAACATGGGAGAGTGAGGGATACGACTACATAAAAGAAAAATACCCATTAGGTTAAAACAGTAAACTAACTTTTCTATTTTTGTTACATTCACAATGAACCTTACTAAGTATCCCACGTCCAAAAGCCTATCATTATAGAGCATAGAAAACTAAACTATCCTTAACATCCAACTCTGTTCCACAGAGAAGCGAAAAATAAAAAAGAAAATAGTGAGAATCTCGTGACATTTAGGTACAAAAATGCTAGCCATCTTTAGGAAGAATCTGACCTATTTATACATTTAAAATATAACTTTACTATAATATGTAGCTTAAACTATTCGGATTATAGAAATTATGTCTAGGAAAACATGTAAGATTCTAATTAAAGTAGTTATGCTTTACATTAAAAAAATAAACTTTAATCATAAACATCAATGTCATGCCTCATAATGAAGTAAATTTGCAATAGCATAGTATAACACAAGTAAATACATACAGCTCTATATAATAGTTTTCTGTACAGTCACCGTATAACATATTACATTTTAATAGTTTGCATGACATGACCTAACTCAGCCTATAACTAAAATGTCTTTCATTTAATATGAACCAGACCATTCACGAACATGGCCATTAACTCTTGAGATTAACCTGAAAAAAAAAAAACAGTCAGATCAAGCCAAACATTCCCTCCATCCAAATTCAAACCTCCTCTACATATTAATAACATAAGCATAGCCATGTTCGAGATATTATATGAAAAAATTCAGCATTAGAATTCCTTCTGCAAAGCAGCACTCAATCAATAAAGTTTATAATACTAAACAAGAAAAAAGGATGCAGCATAGTTTGCGCTGTAGAAATATATCAAAAACACAACAGTATTTACAGTGTTACAGCGCGCTTACTAGAAAAGACACCCATACTCACCAATACCTCTTATATAGCAAAGAGTAAGAAAAAGGGACCTAATAGAAGATTTTCGCCTATATATATTTTAAAATAAACCTTATCATCAGACCTAAAAATAGTCAGTAATTTAAATCCATTGTATAAATGCTCCCATTTCTTCGAGTGTTCGTATCTTGAGCTGCATTCTTACTCTTTAAGCAGCGTTGCCTTTAAAAACCTGGTGATGCCTGGGAAATAGGGTCATACATGCGTAGAGGTCGCACAGCAGCATAGAATCCTTGTGAGCTGTAGTTTATAATCCTGCCAGTTGCTCACAAAAACGCCAGGCCTGGATAGCCCTCACCAACACCGGATCATGCCTGAGTGGAGCATCGTTGAAAGAAGACATCATGAAGGTAAGCGTATTTCCGATAAAAGACAGCAAAATACAATGCTACTGGCTATGAAAAAGGTGTCAAGCAGGACCAATACATATTTTACAATTTGAGCATTTCTAGTGGCTTAAACTAGCTGAAATTTAAAAAGTTTATTAAACACTGTCGATGCTTCGCTTTTGTTGTTTATTTGATATTTATTTCCTTGAAATGAAAACTGTAAGGAATTGGGGAATTTCATTTGAAACTTGATTTGTTTAGTGATCAAGTAAGCACAAAAGGGAGCTAATTTTTGTCTTTCCACTTTAATTTGAGGTGGCAGGTCTTGGGAGAGACTGATTCTATAGCCATTCCATTCAATTATTTTTTTTAGACTTTGCAGCAAGTAATAGCTTAGCCACATGCTGAAAGTTCAAAATCTTCACATAGACCAGTCTAGGGTTATTTAGTACAGGAGAAGGTCTGAGTGCTCTATGAGCTCTTTCGATAGTAATTTGTTTTGCTTCCAAGTCACTTCCTAAAAACAAGGAGAATATTGCGGTTATTGTTTCAAGAAGCTTGTTTTGTTCAATAGATTCAGGGATGCCTCTTAAGACAATATTATTGCGTCTGGATCTGGCTTCGAGGTCTAAAACTTTCTTCTGCAAATTTTGTAAAGAATTTGTATTGACATCTGAGGATTTTTGTAAGTTCTCTATTTTAATATCCTGATCCATAATTTTGGACTCTATTTTATCCATCCTGGTAAGGATCTTGTCTATAGAAGCTCCAACTGTTTGTAACTGTGTATATAGGTTTTGAATAGCCTCCTGGATAGGTTGGAGAGCTGTTTTCTGATCTTCTATACTGGAGGTCTCAGATTTTGCCTTTGAAGTATTTTTATTGGAATCTTGAGATTTATTTGTTCTTGCTCTTTTTGAAGTACTGTCCTTTTCCGGTGAAGCTACTGCAGAAAATTTTGATTTTGTAACTTGAGTTTCCATAGAATCCAAGTGAAAAGTCATTTTATTTCTTTTCTTTTGGGAAATTACAACAGTTGTTTTTCTGTATTGTGTTTAGACTTTATCCGGCCTGGTTGTTTTCAGCAACAGAGTCTCACATGTGGCACACAGTTCACATCCAATTCTGAGTAATCTCACCACTCGGTAGAAGCCAAGATGTTTTTAAACCGCACAGGTAAGTAGATCAGATTAAATGCATCCCGAAATGTGTAAGTTTGATTGCAAATTATCGATTCTTACTATAAATAAAACAAAAATATTCTGAGAGATAGCTCCTCTGTGGATCAGCACCCCCTACAGGACAGCAGCCATCTTGGATCTCCAATTTTTTACTTTCTCACATATAAAACTATTGACATCAACCTTCACACAGTTGTAATACTAGAATATGCCAAAAGATGGCAGTCATATACTCAATACAGAAATGTATTCTAAAATTCCTAAGGCAAACTAACACTCACATATCAGGCTAAAATTCAAAAAACAGCAAGCATTAAATGTCCTATCCTTTAAAACAACTACAGGTAAATCTATAAGTAAATAATATTGGCAGTGCATCACAAAAAAAAAGCTAAAATACTATAAGAGAAATAGTTGGATATACCCTAGTAGTAGCATTCTTAATGTTTTAATGGCCTCAAATAGTTTTTGGTGACATTAGATGAATTTACTGCATCAGGTGGTTATGATCAGGAACATTTTTTGGGCACTTTAGATGTGGCCTCACTATTCACATCTATACCCAATGGAGAAGTAGTTGAATATGTGAGGTAATTTCTTAATGAAGCAGGAATAGAGAGTGGAAGGGCTTTGATGTAATGTTTTTTTATTAGAGTTAGTCCTGAACAATAATGTTTTTCTTTTTGAACAAAGATATTACCTACAAAAAAAGGGAGCGGCAATGGGTACACCCTGCCCCAACTCTTACGCTAACATCGTGATGGCACAGTGGGAAAAGACTTACATCTTGTACATAGAAAGCAGGAGGTGATCCATTCCTTTTTACAAAAAATTCGCAGATGATGTCTTTTTTGTATGGACATGAACTGAACAGAGTTTGATCAAATTTATAGAGTATGCCAACCATTCTACTGACTTTCTTAAGTTTGTGGACAACTTGAGTAGAGATAAGATTGATTTCCTTGATGTAACAGTGTTTAAGGTAGGTAATAGGCTACATTCTGACATTTTTAGCAAAGAATGCAGAAGAAATAATCTTCTACACCGTACTAGTATGCACCCCCCTCAAATATATAACAACATTATATAAGGACAGGGGTTGCGAGTATCTAGATTAACTAGTATGGACACTAATTGTGAGAAAGCACTTAGCACACTAAAAGGAGATTTATGTCAAAGGGGTTATAAGAAGAGTGAATATGGGAAATTGAATGATGCTATGGTTATAGATAGGAAGCAGAAAGGTAGACCCTATATTGAAAGAAGAAAGGAAAATGATCA
This sequence comes from Protopterus annectens, assembly GCF_019279795.1. NCBI lineage: Eukaryota > Metazoa > Chordata > Ceratodontiformes > Protopteridae > Protopterus > Protopterus annectens. The sequence continues at coordinate 729,088,218 of NC_056741.1, read as the reverse complement.
TATTTCTAAAAGGGCAGATAATACCTGTAGAGTTGTTATATCCTATTCCACAGACAATAAAGCAGTTGGTGAGATTATTAAAAGGAACTTGGATATTTTATTAGCTGATGAGAAGATAAAGAAGATAGTGGGTACTAAACCGAGTTATTCTTATAAAAATAACAAATCTCTTAAGAGATTACTCTGTTATGAGAATAACAAGAAGAAAGGAAAAGAATCAGTAAGGAAGGGTACTTTTGGATGTAGAAACTGTAATTTCTGTTCATATATGTTGAATGATAATACGTTTATGCATCCAACTACGGGGAGGGTGTTTGTGTTTAATCACTATGCAGATTGTAGATCTAGGGACCTAGTCTACTTAGCCAGATGTATAGAGTGCCCATGTTTTTATATTGGCAAAACCAATAGGACATGCAAAGAAAGGGTTAGAGAACATATTTATACAATTAATAAAGAAGACGAGGGGCATGCCCTAGCTTGGCATACACTTGAATATGGCACCAGACATAAGTTTAGGTTTATAGCTGCTGAAATGACCACTAGAGGGGCTAGATTAGGAAATTATAAGAACTACATGGAGAAATGTGAGGTTAGATGGATAATTAGATTGTAGGCAGATAGAGGATATGGCCTGAATGAATTAGTGTCCCTGAAACCTTACTTAGCTGAGAGGCCATTGAAACATTAAGAATGCGACAACTAGGGTATATCTAACTATTTCTCTTATAGTATTTTAGCTTTTTTGTGATGTACTGCCAAAATTATTTACTGATAGATGTACCCCTAGTTGTTTTAAAGGATAGGAAATTTAATGCTTGCTGTTTTTTGAATTTTAGCCTGATATGTGAGTGTTCGGTGTTTGCCTTAGGAATTTTGGAATACATTTCTGTATGGAGTATATGACTGCCATCTTTTGGTATACTCTAGTATTACAACTGTGTGAAGGTTGATGCCAGTAGTTTTATATGTGAGAAAGTAAAAAATTTTATGACTGAAGTTTGCTGCCGTCACTTCTCTGTATGGTTATATAGTTGTTGATAGTAGTGAAAGTGAGAATTAATGCTTTTATTTTATTTTATTTTTATGTGTAATTTAAGACTTTTTATTTTGCGTGTAAGAATTTCCTAAGCGGGTTGATACTCTCTTCAAGAGAAATCTTGACGAGTGGATGGGAGATCGATCATAGGATTACCCCTGGGGTCATCTCTGTGTCACTACTAGACAGAGGCACAGTAAACTAAACCCTAAATGGGCGTAGTATTCTCATCCCAAGGGGTGGCGAAAGCCACACACGCTCTGGCTAGGCTTATAAATGCCCTAGGGCAGATAGCGTAGTATGAACCTATGAACCTATGAACCTATATGAAGTCTTTGACTTCACATTATATTTGTTGATTATTGCCAGCAGGTGAATTTTAATTGCTGCAGATATATGGTTGGTTGCTGTGAAATAATGTGGGGAGACAACCCCTTTTTATTGAGATTTTTGCAGTGTTTGTATTGTCTGAAGAAGTGCCAGGAGGCACGAAAGTGCTCACTAGTTTGTACCAGAATAAAATGTTTGTCTTTTATTTAATAACAAGAGAGCCGTGTTTGTTTACTCCCAGTTTGGACTTTTGTTACTGCATTTTGCTTTGTTTGGGAGAGCTTCATCCCCAGCTGCTTTTGGATTTGTGTTTTGTTCATTTCTTTTAGGAAACCTACCCTGCTGAAAATCTCTAGCAAAGCATTTGCCACCTTTTCTGCCTCAATAGAGGACAGAGTCACCGCCTCAGGGTATCTGGTAGCATAATCTACTACCACTAGGATATACTTCTGCCCTGTGGAATGTGAGGTACTCAGAAGTCCCACAATATGCATAGCTACCCGCTGAAATGGCTCCTCAGTCACAGACAAAGGCATCAATGGAGCTTTGATCTTGTCTCCTGCCTTGCCTACTTTTTGGTACTGCTCACAGGTCCTGCAGTACCCTGTTACATCCCTGGAAATCCCAGGCCAATAAAAGTTCTGCATAATATGTCTCTTGGTATGCTTTATGCCCATATGACTGTCAAAGGGAATATCATGGGCTATGGCTAGAAGTGCCAGATGGTAGGCTCTGGGTACTACCAACTACTGTATTAGCTCACCTTCTAGCCCTCCATGAGGGATCCACTCTCTATACAGTAACCCTTTATCCTAGTATACAGATTCCCCTTTTCCTTGAGAATCAGGCATCTCCCTGGCTACCTTCCTCAAAGCTTGTAATTTTGGATCTGAGAACTGAGCCTGTCTCAACTCTGTCTCTGTAACCCTTCCCAGCTCCCCTTCCATAGAAGGTCTGGTATCCACTGACAGCTGTGCCTTACTGTCAGCCTAGGTACTACTACCCACCTCTGCCCTTGCAGTCACTCTGTCCAAGGGAACATCAGTACCCACAAGCAGCTGTGGCTCACCTTCAGTCTCACTGCTACAGTGTAGCTCCTTCTCTGAAATAACCACCTCACCAGTCTTGGCTTCAAGTGTACAGTCTGTCTGGGTCCCTCCAGGGTACCAGACTGACATGCTTGTCTCCAAGCCTGACTATGTGTAACTGCATGCACACAAGGTACTACATTATCAAAATCATTCCCTATCAGGACATCTGCAGGGTTATCCTCAAACAGACCTACTTGCTTGCTTCCTTTTCCACCTTCCCAGTCAAGGTGAACCCTAGCCAAAAGTATTTGGAATGGGGTCTTTCCTAAAGTCTGACTGGAGTAGACAGCTCAAGCAAGTAGTACTCCTCTTTAACCATTGCAGGCTTCACACTGGTTAGGTCAGGGGCTGTGTCTCTCTTAGCAGTGGCCTGTTTCCCATCTACTAAGGATATAACCTGTTGTGGTAGTTTAGTACCCTTGTTGTCTCCAGACAACTTACTGCTGGAATTCTGTCATTCCCACTTGCTGGCTCCCCCACCTTTTGTTCCCCATCTTGCCTCTGTGGATATCTATATGCTACATGGCCCCATTGGTTACATTTAAAACATTTAACCCTTGATCCTGTCCATGTACCTGAACTAGTGGCTTCCCCTGTTACTGGCAAACTCTGTTGTGGCAGTTTAGGCTGCCCACCATGGGTTCTCTTAGACCCATGTGCCGCATTGGCTATCCCTTTCCTGGGCAGTGATGCCCTGTTTGCTAGGTATACTATAGGTCTCCCTTTTTCCCCAACTCATCTGTGGTGCTACATTTCCTATATGCCAACCAGATTCTCATGTTCTCAGGCAAAGTGCTAAGGGCTTGCTCCCTCACCAAAAGGTCTGCCCGCCCTTCAGAAGTGGTGAGCTGACACCCACTCACCCACCTATGAAAATAAGTGCTTAACTCAGCAATATATTCACACATACTTTCATCTCCTTTGTGCCTGTGCTCACAAAACTTTTTTCTATAAGCTTCAGGTGTTAACTTAAACACTCTAATAAACATTTTTTAACTGTATTATAATTTAATCAATCAGTATCAGACAATTTAGAAACAGCAGTTACAGCTTTAACATGCAAAAAAGGGGTCAAGAATTGTACCCAGAGTGCTTGGTCAACACTATAATGTTTACAGATCCTTTCAAACATATAAATAAAACTATAAAAATTACTCTCTGTAAATTGTGGAAGAACTTTACTGACCTTTATTGCTTCTGGGGTTCGTTTATTCCCTTCCCCATTACCTCCATGACCCTGGTGAAGAGTCAGCATCTCCTTTTCATGTTGCCTCTGCCTCTCATTTTATTCATTTTCCCAGACATCTCAGTCTCTCTGCTGATTCGAATTCCAAAAGATGCAGTCCCTCTGCTAATTCTGCTTCAACCTCCAAATGTCACAGTCCCTCTGCTGATTCTAATTCTAAACATTTGGCCTCCAGTTCAAGTCTCTTTAAATCCAGATGGATTTTTAAGTCCTCTGAGGCAAAGTTGAACTGTCCATTTTCTGAGAGTTGTACATCCCCAAGGCCAGTCTGATTGTCTTCCTGGTTGCTGGTCTGTGATGTAGCTGTGACTAGACTAAGGCTGCAATCATTTCCACTTTAGTCAGGTTGGCATGCACCAGTCCTTTGGCTTGGAACATCTCAGCCAACTGACTTCTTGTCAGCTTGCCATAATCTTCTGCTAACATACTTGCCTGCTCTCTCTGACTAACTAAGCTAACAAAAAATAAATAAAACTATTGTGATATGAAATTCTGAATGCTTACCATGTGGCTTCTTGAGAGTACAAACACCTTTAGTGACCACTGTTTACAGGCTACAGGAGCTCAATGTCCACACCACTGAATCACAATATGTGATGTGGTGAACCCACCACTGCCAGCTGGTCTAGTGGAGGGTCATCCCAGAGTGTGTGTGTGTGTGTGTGTGTGTGTGTGTGTGTGTGTGTGTGTGTGTGTGTGTGTGTGTGTGTGTGTGTGTGTGTGTGTGTGTGTGTGTGTGTGTGTGTGTGTGTGTGTGTGTGTGTGTGTGTGTGTGTGTGTTTTGAAGCATGTGTGTGGGTGATTAGGTGAGTGTTTTCATGACTGCGATTGGCTGTGGGGCGCTTGTTTGTTGTTGATGATTCTTAATGTATGTGTAGGTTCATAGGTGTTTACTAGGCTAATGACCACAAGGGCCTTTTTAAGCTTAGCCATGCATCACTAACGACCACAAGGCCCTTTTTGAGCTTAGCCATGCATCCCAAATCTCTGCCAAGTTCTGATACCCTTGATAAGTATAAGCAAGGGCCTGGGAGATGAACCATTTACAGGTTACCTGTGTCCATTAGAGATATAGGTGCCAAACCAGGGATGAAATTCCGCTCCTCCCATCCAATTGTCCAAGTTGCACTTGAATTGGGTTAGGGAGGGGCTCTGCTTCACATGGATGGGGAGCGTGTGTGTGTGTGTGTGTGTGTGTGTGTGTGTGTGTGTGTGTGTGTGTGTGTGTGTGTGTGTGTGTGTGTGTGTGTGTGTGTGTGTGTGTGTGTGTCCAAAAAACAACAGAAAGAGACCACCACGACAGAATAAAACGTAAACTGAATTTATTATAAGATCAAGCGCTTTCATGTGTACTAAAACACGGTTCCTCAGGTTTTAACAGCAACAAAATCTCAAGGAGTTTAAATACATATCTAATCTCTAGTTCATAGGTTAATGAACTAACAGGTTAATAGATTAGTTGTTCCCAATTACAATTAAATAAACAAATCAACCTATCTGTCCTGTTCTGTGAAGCAAAGCAACTCCTTTGGTTTTATGACAGTGTTTCAATATAAACATTTAAAAGTAAAAAATGAAAAGATATGATAACATAAAATGAAAAATGAAACTAAAAAACTAAAACGACATTTCAAAAATCATAAAATCTTGTCATATTTAAACTCAACCAAATAAATTATGACTGTATAACTATAAATATATATTTTTTCTATCCAATATACCTAATGAATCAATCCAAATAAATAATAAGGTAAAATACATTCAGAATACTAGATACCAATTATGACTATATAACTACAAATATATATTTTTTCTATCCAATATACCTAATGAATCAATCCAAATAAATAATAAGGTAAAATACATTCAAAATACTAGATACCAATTACAAATTACAAAATACAAGATAAATAAGCTTAAAATTCAGATAAATAGATGCCATTATAATCATCTACATGCAATTAAAGCAGGTTTAATGCTAACACATTGGTTAAGTCCTGGTTCAATATGGGCTCTCATTCTTAGAATCCAGAACAAAAAAGACCGTTTGGAACAACAAGAAACCAATCAAACCAAAATTCCAAATGGATATGCCGCTCACAGTAAAATAGCAAAATGAATCCTCCGGTTTAAGATAAAAGCAAGTTGTGTTTATTGTGTCCAAAGGTTAAGCGCTTTCACTCGCGACAGTGAGCTTCATCAGAACAGTTAACAAAAGAATATGCACTCCATTTTATATTTAAAATTGGCGCCAAATTTAGCGCAAGCTTAAAGTAATAAAGTGCTTTAAAATAGTGCTTTAAAATAGTGCGTGTAAAAACGTTGACATAACATTACATTATAAATGTATAAAAATGCTTATAATGAACAACAATTAATGGAAAACCAAACTGATATGTTAATTATTTAACATTAATAAAGATTTGATGGAAAAATAATCATTGATGCCCGGTGTGGTAGTGGCATCTGTTAAAACCTGCCAATATAATTCCCTATAGGCTAGATAGTTTTTTAAATTTCCTCCTCTAGGGTTATTTTTTACAACCTCTATAATGGCAAACTTGAATTTATGTTCATTTCCATTCTCTATATTCTGCCTAGCCAAGGCATTCTTTGTGTCATTACTTTTAATGCAATACAGATGTGAATAAATTCTTTGTCTTAATAATCTCTCGGTCTTCCCTATGTAAAATGAGGGACAGACCGTGCATATCGCTATGTACACCAACATATTTGATTTACAGTTACCTTTTGACAAATAAATTTTAGTCTTATTTAAGTTTCTTAGAATGACAGGACTATTTTCATATATACTAAAACATTGGTTGCAAGCCCCACATTTAGCAGTGTGTCACCTTTATCCTGTTCTAACATATTTTTAATATTCCTGCCCATTTTGTTCACAAATATTGGCTCTGTTCCTACGATGTCAGAGATCTCCTGTTCACTTGTCAATAAGTGCCAATTCTTAATCATAATGTCCTTAATAATGTGGCTAAATGGACCAAATTCAATAATACAAGCTCTATTAAAATTGTGAGAACCTTTGTTATTTCCGGTAACATCTTTGTTTTTGTTGACAATTTGTGTAGTAGATGGTAATACGTTAGTGAGATCTTGTATGTAGGATATACTATTGAATCCAAACAAAGGGGTGTATCTACTTTCTCTTTGACTAATAACATATGTAGAGACATTATTCATTAAATCTAAATCATATCCCCTGTCCAAGAATAGAGATGTGATGTATTCAATTTCTTTGACCATATCAGAATAATTAGAGGTCATTCTGATGGCCCTAATACACTGACCTTTATATATGTTTCTCTTCACTTTTCTAGGATGAAAACTATTAAAATCTATATAGGAGTTAGTAAAGGTGGCTTTTCTGAATACCGTAGATTTCAAACCGCCATTGTCCACTGATACTATGTGTCCAAATAGGGTACCCCATAGCTATTAACTACTGATGTAAATTTTAAGAAATCACTACTGGAATTGATATAAGTGATAAAAGCTGTGTAGGAGAAGTTGTCCCCATTCCATAATATATAAATGTCGTCAAGAAACCGGGAATAATATGTGATAGACTTGGAAAATGTGCTGTTAAAGATAGTATTTTCCTCCCATTCAAGCATGACCAGGTTAGCAAATATGGGGGCACAAGCTGCCCTCATAGCTACTCCCCTGGTTTGCTTGAATAGTTCTCCTTTGTAGTAAATGAAATTGTTTTCCAATACTATACTCATTAATTCTGCTAACAATGTTATTCTATCCCAAGACATTTTTGTATGTTTTCCTAAACAACTGGTAAAAGCATCTATGCCCTCCTCAATTGGAATACTACTAAATAGATCAATTACATCTATAGTACTGAAAAGTGTGTCTTTGTTATACATGTTAATAGGATAATTTTTTAGAAATTCCCAAGAGTCCTTTACTAAATGTTGGACATCGTTGTATATAGGTTTTAACAAAGTGTCAATGACTACACCAATTGGAAAGGTCTTAGATTTACTCCCAGATATAATTGGGCGAAATGGGGGGTTTTGTAGTCCTTATGTACTTTCGGAATCCCTACTATGGTGGCCATTGTTGGGAATTCTACGGTCATATATTTATATAAGTCCTCTGAAGTCCTTAAAATTTACATCAGTAGTTAATAGCTATGGGGTACCCTATTTGGACACATTAGTATCAGTGGACAATGGCGGTTTGAAATCTACGGTATTCAGAAAAGCCACCTTTACTAACTCCTATTTAGATTTTAATAGTTTTCATCCTAGAAAAGTGAAGAGAAACATATATAAAGGTCAGTGTATTAGGGCCATCAGAATGACCTCTAATTATTCTGATATGGTCAAAGAAATTGAATACATCACATCTCTATTCTTGGACAGGGGATATGATTTAGATTTAATAAATAATGTCTCTACATATGTTATTAGTCAAAGAGAAAGTAGATACACCCCTTTGTTTGGATTCAATAGTATATCCTACATACAAGATCTCACTAACGTATTACCATCTACTACACAAATTGTCAACAAAAACAAAGATGTTACCGGAGATAACAAAGGTTCTCACAATTTTAATAGAGCTTGTATTATTGAATTTGGTCCATTTAGCCACATTATTAAGGACATTATGATTAAGAATTGGCACTTATTGACAAGTGAACAGGAGATCTCTGACATCGTAGGAACAGGGCCAATATTTGTGAACAAAATGGGCAGGAATATTAAAAATATGTTAGAACAGGATAAAGGTGACAGGAATGGAATTAATACACACACTGCTAAATGTGGGGCTTGAAACCAATGTTTTAGTATATATGAAAATAGTCCTGTCATTCTAAGAAACTTAAATAAGACTAAAATTTATTTGTCAAAAGGTAACTGTAAATCAAATATGTTGGTGTACATAGCGATATGCACGGTCTGTCCCTCGTTTTACATAGGGAAGACCGAGAGATTATTAAGGCAAAGAATTTATTCACATCTGTATTGCATTAAAAGTAATGACACAAAGAATGCCTTGGCTAGGCACAATACAGAGAATGGAAATTAACATAAATTCAAGTTTGCCATTATAGAGGTTGTAAAAAATAACCCTAGAGGAGGAAATTTAAAAAACTATCTAGCCTATAGGGAATTATATTGGCACGTTTTAACAGATGCCATACCACACCGGGCATCAATGATTATTTTTCCATCAAATCTTTATTAATGTTAAATAATTAACATATCAGTTTGGTTTTCCATTAATTGTTGTTCATTATAAGCATTTTTATACATTTATAATGTAATGTTATGTCAACGTTTTTACACGCACTATTTTAAAGCACTATATTACTTTAAGCTTGCGCTAAATTTGGCACCAATTTTAAATATAAAATGGAGTGCATATTCTTTTGTTAACTGTTCTGATGAAGCTCGCTGTCGCGAGTGAAAGTGCTTAACCTTTGGACACAATAAACACAACTTGCTTTTATTTAAACCGGAGGATTCATTTTGCTATTTTACTGTGAGCGGCATATCCGTTTGGAATTCTTAGAATCCAGCATAATTCAACTGATTCAAGATAGTTCATCTTGTCCCCCCCCCCATTTGTTAACATTTACAATCTGTAATACTCTAAATTTAAATGTATGATCTAGATGTACAGCAATATGTTTAGCCAGAGCATTAGATAAATTCATTTTTCTAACATCATAGACATGATTATATATCCTGTCTTTCAACTTTCTCGAAGTCATGCCTATGTAGAATGCTGTGCATTCTGTACATGTGGCTAAATATATTAAATTCAAACTGTCACAAGTAGCATGAAATCTGGGAGTAAAAATGTAATCTAGACAGGGGTGAACAAATTGTTGTTCATCAGTGATATATTTACACATGTTACACTTATTGCATGGAAAAGTACCATTCCTCAATATACGCCTATTTATATTATTATATTTAACACTTGTCCTCTCAATACAAAGTAATCTTTTCAGATTCTTGCTGTTTCTATATCTAAATCTTGGTTTTTCACCTACAAGCTTAAGAATCTGTGGGTCTGTGAGTAGTACATTCCAATTCTTGCTGATAATTTCTGTGACTTGCCTGTTATCATTGGTATATCTGGTAGTAAAGGCTATCTTAGTTTGATTATATCTGGTTTCGATAGTACACTTCATCCTTCGATATCCTTTACATATATTCTGATGTTTATTTATACTGGCATTCACTGGATTTAATACTAATTGTTTCATATCTCTTATCAGAGAATCAGTGTAGCCTCTATCCTGAAATAACTCGTCCATGTGTTCTAATTGCAGGGACCTATCAGTGTCATTTCTACAAATATTTATAATTCTCATAAACTGGCTCTTAACAATATTCGGAAATACAAAACGTGGGTGCATGCTATTAAAATGTAACACGGCTTCCTGTATAAAGTGGTTGAAATTAAACCTTCCATATCCCTAGAGATAGTGATGTCCAATAAATCTATCTTTAAGAAAGAAGCTTCCATGGTAAATTTTAGGAAGTCTGTAGTTGTTTCCAAATATACGACTAGATCTTTTAACAAATCCAGGTCTCCATCCCAAATAATAAGTATGTCATCCACAAAACGTCTATACAGTATTATGTGTGGGAAGAATGCACTGTCAAACAAATAAGCCTTTTCCCACTGATGCATAACCAAATTCGCATAAGAGTTTGCGCATGGAGTGCCCATAGCGACACCCCATGTCTGTGCATATAAACTTTCTTGAAACATGAAGACATTATTGTTAAGAACTATATCCAGGAGAGTACAAATAAGTATCTGTAAATCATTTTCAAACCCCCCCATTTCATGTAATACTTCTCTAATGGACTCAATTCCATATTCATTAGGAATTGCTGTAAATAAATTTTTAACATCTAAAGTAGCCAATATATATGAAGATGGGAGTATGTGTTCCATCATTAAGTTGTTTAAATCATCTAACAACTGATAGGTATCTTTCAGGATTTAAGGATAGTAGGAATAAGTCTGGCAAGAGGTCCCAATATCATTTCTAAATAGTGGGAGATATTCTCTGTGACCCATTTTTCTCCTGCTACTATTGGACATAGGGGAGGTGGCATGATGCCTTTATGTATCTTCGGCAGACCTTTAATATAAGGAATTAAAGGAAAGTTCACTATAAAATAATCATAAAGTTCCTGAGTGGTCTGTCTGCACATCAATAAATCATATAAATCATCATGAACCTTTCTCACTATTTTAGCAAGAGTATTTCGCTCTATCAGAGTATATGTGTTCGTATCATTCAGCATATTAAGCATCACTTCATTATACATATCAGTATCCAATAATACCACACCTCCCCCTTTGTCTGCAGGTTTTATGGTCAAGTTAGTATTATTTGATAGACAAAATAAAGAATGTCATTCATTAATATTTAAATTAAAGTACTGACATTTATGTACAGAACTTTAAAAATATTCATAGAAATCTTTTTCAAACATTTGGATAAAACATTCAACATTAGAAGGCAAAGTAGGTATGTATGTAGTCTTACGTTTGTGATGACGATTAAAATTCAAATCAACTTCATTAATATCATTAAACAGTAATTTTAGAGAGATGGATCTTCCAAAAAGGCGTATATCAGTCAATAGTTCAGTAAGGCTGCTGCCTTGTGAAGGAATGAAGGAAAGGCCCTTGTTCAATAGAGTTAAATCAGTGGAATTCAGTTCATAACTCAAAAGGTTAAATACCAGTTAATTTAGTTTCTGTTCCGTCATCTTACCTCTAGGTTCTCACCTGAGAACTTTCTTTTCTGTCGTCCTCGACTGTTGGATCTTGTTTGTGACTTCCCTCGGTACTGCATGGGAAGGGGTAAAAAAAATGTTATTAATAATACCAAACACTGTTTTAGGTCTCGCCCCAGTCATATTTGAAGAAGTCTGACTCGCCAAAGCCTGTTGATTTGGTGGTGGAGTATCCATTGCTGGAGGGACATCTATCATACTGCCTCCACCTGGTGACATCACATCTGCGCCAGATCCACTCACGTTGTCATCTGGCGTTGTTCTCATAGTTTTTAAAGAGACAGTACCAGTTGTCATATGTTCACTATTAAAATTATTACGCTGATCTTGTACATGAACATTATCAGTGTTTAACCGATTAACTTTTGGCCATATAAAAACCTGGCCAGATGTAAAGTCTCGATAATCTCTTTGTAACTTTCTGTATTTCACCTGCTGTAACTTATCACTATAGGCTGCAATCTGCATATACATAATATCAATCTTCTTTTCAAAGACTTCACCCTTAAAGCAGTTATGTCGATCTTTATGCAAAGCCTCTACCTTAACAGTTAGTTCAGTTTCAATGGGCAAAAAGTAATCAATCAAAAGCTTCATATATTGATTACTTAAATCTAGATTCAATTGTTGCCATCTTTTTAATAATTCAGGGTGACTGTCTCCATAATTTATTTTATTTATTTTATTTTATTTTTATTTATTTTATTTTATTTTACATTTGTTGACCGGGCTAGTCTAGCTGGATATATTTCCATTTTCAGTAGAGGCCCGGGGAGAAAAGCTCCACACAGAAATACGCATAAAAAGAAAAAAAACATACAATCAAAAAGCAATATCAACAATAACAAACAGCAATATCAACGTCAAAATAAAAACTTAATTAAGAAAATATATCAAAATTATAACTTGTATAAATATCAAAAATCCATGTTGAAGGATGAGATGACAGAGTGAATATAGGGTGACAAGTCGTTGTACTAAGGGAGTTAGATGTTAGCAAAGGGCTAAATACCAGAGAAAGAGAGCTATATAACTATAAGTGGGTAAGAAAGGAAGCAGTCTAAGAGAGGAATGTTAACAGTAAAAGCAAAAAGACCTGTTGGATATCAGGCAAAGAGAGGTAAAGGAATAAAAAGGGTTAGAAAAAAAGTTATAAAAAAATTGAGAGAGTGGAGGAAAATTAAGGAGAAGGATAACAGATGTAGGTAGGAAGATTAGTCAGGCTTAATACAGGAACAGAGCCAATGACTTTGGAAGTAATTCTTAATTTCTTGTTTGAAGAGTGGTAAAGATGCGATTAGTGTGATTTCACTGGGTAGCAGATTCCAGCTCCTTCCAATTGTATTAGAGAATAGGGAGTCACCGGCTGAGTTATTGGACTTTGTAAGGCAGGCCATTAGTTTCTTAGAAGATCTAAGGGAGTTGAGATTATTATAAGGGATTAAAAGTTGTGAAAGAATAGGGGTGTTATTGGGCTGATAGAGTAATTTATGAGCAATGTTGAGTTGGGGAATAAGCAAATGGTTTTGAAATTCCACCCATCCTAGTTGTTTCAGGTTCACACAGTGGTGTGTTCTGTAAGGGTTGCCATTGGCAAATCTGGCAATGTTGTTATAGGATGTGGCAAGTTTGTTAAGGTTGGCTTTCTTGAGGTTGGTGAAGATTGGAGAAGCATAGAGAAGTGTAGACATAAGATGGGATTGGGCAATTTTGGCTCTAGCAGAAGCAGTTAGGAAGGGTTTAATTCTATATAAGGACCCAATTTTTCTGTTTACTATTTTAATAGTGTTGTTAATGTGTTGATCAAAAGAGAGATTGTTATCAATAGTTATTCCTAATAGTTTAGTTGTTGGTTCAGGGGAAATGACAGTAGCATTGTTTGATGTAATGGTGAAATCAAGGGGTGGGGACAGAGAGGTGGGGATGAAGAGGAGAAGTTTAGTTTTTTTGGCATTAAGAAGAAGGTAGCATTTAGAAAACTATGTTTCAACAGTGTTGAAGATGCTTTGAGTAAGAGAATAAAGTTCTGAAGAAGAAGATGCTGAGAAAATCAGGGTAGAGTCATCAGCATATTGTATGATGGTTGCTTGAGGAATTGCTAGATGTAGGTCATTGATGAATAGGGTGAAAAGAAGAGGTCCGAGAATTGAGCCCTGAGGGACTCCAATGGTTACAGGTAATTGAGAGGAAGTTTGGTTTCCCCAAAGAACTGCTTGTTGTCTATTGCTAAGATAAGATGTAAACCATTTAATGGCAAGGTTGTCAAAGGAGAGGGATGAGAGTATATTGATTAATATAGAGTGGTTAACCATGTCGAATGCTTTGGAAAGATCAATAAATAGTGCAGAAGAGAGAAGGTTATTGTTACGGTTCCTATTGATTGTGTCTATAAAGGAAAGAAGAGCAGTGGTAGTACTGTGATGGGGTCTAAAACCATGTTGACAGTTGGCTATTAAGTTATGTAAGGAGAGATGATTTAGAAGTTGCTGGTGTGTATACATTTTTCCATAATTTTTGCTAATGGAGAAAGGAGTGCAATTGGTCTATAATTAGAATAATCGATAGAGTTGCCACCTTTGTGTAAAGGGATAATGTAGGACACTTTCCAGATGTCTGGGATAGTTCCCTCTTGGATTGTCCTGTTTATGAGAATGGAAATAGGATATGCGATTACTTTTGCAGCCTTTTGGAGAAAAAGAGAAGGGAGGTTATCAGCAGAGGGGGTACAAGGCTTGAGTTTATGGATGAGTTTATAGATGAAAGAGGTTGAGATAGGTTGTAGTTTAAAGTTAGGGGAAAAATCAGCTAGGATATGTGAGGAGTTTGAGTTTTTGATGTTCATTTGCTTAGTTAGGGAATGAATAGTTTCAGTAAAGAATAGGTTGAAAGCATTAGCAGTTAAGAGAGGGGTGTCTGGGTCTGCGTTAAGAGGGCTAGGGGTTTTAGCTGTACCTGGGGACAAGAGTTTATTTACTGAGGACCAGAAGGCCTTGGGATTGTTATGATGAGTCTGATGAAGTTTACAGTAGAAGTTTTTTTGTCTGCAATTATTGCTTTTTTAGTAAGGTTCCTAAGCTGGCGAAAGTGAAGCAGATCAGGATTATTTCTGTAACATCTCCATTTAGTCCAGATTTTATTTCTGGAGAGAATTAGATTTTTGGTTTCTCTTGAGAGCCATGGGGCTATATTGGACTTCATTCTAATGGTACGCTCAGGAGCATGTCTATTAAGTATGGATAAGAAACTAGTGTTAAACTTTGATACTGCATCTTCAAGAGGAAGTAGTTTTAAGGGATTCCAGTTGCATTCGCTAAGTTCCTTTTGAAATAAGTCTACGTTAAACTGTTTTGTGAAACGTATTTTTCTAGTATTAGGGAGGTTTGTAAAGTCAGTTTTTTCTCTTGCTATATAAATCAAGGAGTGGTCACTGACATCATCTGGCAGGGTTCCTACTTTGTAGGTATGTTTGGTATTATTTATTAGTATCCAGTCTAGAACACTTTCTTTATTATTAGGCTTATTGATTCTTGTAGTTGAGGTAATGGTTTGGGTGAAGCCTTGGAGGTTCATATGGGAAGTAGGACTTTTGGCATTTATGCTGTTCCAGTCTATATTAAAGTCACCTAGAATTATAGTTTCTTGGGGGTGGGTTGTAGATACCCAGCTAAGAAAGGCTTCTAAAATGGATATGTTATTACCTGGGGGTAGGTACATACAAATAATGTTAAGGGATTTCTTGGTGTTCAAGTGAAGTTTGATTATAATGGCTTCTACTTTGCTATCCTGGGTTGGGTCTATTGTTAGGGTGGAGATATTTAGTTGATTATTAAAACGAATTGCTACTCCGCCACCTTTACATTTAGTACGGTCAAGTCTAGCAATATTATAGCCTTGGGGTATGATTTCTGTATCTTTAGTGTCAGGCTTAAGCCAGGTCTCTGAGAGGCAGAGAATGTCAAAAGAATGGATATCTAGAAGAGCATGAAGGTGAGGTACTTTATTGTTTATGCTTTGAATGTTAAGATGTCCTATTAGGAGAATATTGTTGAGTTTAGTTTTAGAAGTAAGAGGCGAAGGGTTGATAGGGCCAGTGTTAGGGTGGATGTCTCCATCTTGTAAGGTGTGGTTCTTTGGTTTGGATATTGTGTTGCAGTTCAAGTAGGTTCTTAATTTCAGTTTTCTGTCTGTGGATAGGACATGATTAATGTGAGAGAGTCTGTGGAATTTAGGTAGAATATAGTTGGGGGTAGAGGTACTGTTGGAATATGACATAAAAGATATGTACAAACAAGGTAGAGTTTGCTTATGTGATAGGGTAGGCTGGCCATAGAGAGGGTTTTCAAAGTAGGTTAGAAGGTAGACTGAGAATAGTGTAGGTAAGAGTAAGACAGAAAGTGTGAACATGGTTAGGAAATAGGGAGCCATTATTAGAGAGGAGATAAAAGTAGATAAAATAAAGAGATTATGTTAGAGGAAATTAGATAAAATAATGAGATTATGTTAGAGGAAAGGTATAAGGAAATGGAATAGGAAGATGGGAAGAGAATGGACAGAAAAGGATTATAGGTGAGAGAGGCAGGTAATATGGATGTTAGGCTAGTAAAGGTATAAAAAGAGGTTAGAACAGTGAGGTAAAAGAGTAAGAAAAATAGGATAAGTATAAGAGTGAAGGTAAGAGGGGATAGTACAGAGATAGGGAGAAATAAAGGTGGAGAGGGGAGAGATGAGGGGTGTGGTTACAAAGAGTGGGAAAGAGAGGGAGCTATGTATAGGTTAAGGAGGATGGTGGGTGTGGTCAAAGAGGTATAAGTTTAGGACCCCTGGGGTTGGGTGGGTTGGAATTGGGGGTAGGGAGGGGAGTGGAGTGAGCCCGCAGGGCGAACGGAGCGGGAAGAAACCACAGCAGAAAGGATTAGGAGAGGAAACAATCTAAAATGGAGGTAAGAGAGGTCTGGGAAGTTTAAAGAAGGAAGAGTTATGAAGAGACCAGGTACATGTAAGAGGGGATAAGTGAGAGGCACTGTTAGGTATGCAGTAGGAGTAAAAAGGAAAGGAGGGGTATAGAGGGGGTATTAGGGAAGGATAGAGGGATAGAGCAAAACAATATGAGGAGAGATACAGAGAGAAAGGAGAGGATAGTCAAAGGAAGAGTGAAACAAGCAGAGCAAGGATAACAGGTGTAAAATTCACAGAGAAAAGGTAGGGGCAATGGTGATAAGATACGAGCAGTGGAGCACAGCAGAGGTTGAAATAAGGGGGGGGGGAGGTATGACTGCTGGCAGATCTGGTAGTTACACAAATACACCTAGAAGGTGCAGAGGGCTAGAATATGCAAGACATAGTTACAGTAGGATAAAAAGTACTTATGTGACATACAAAAATATCCAGTGGCTTTAGTCCAAGGGCAATTTGTTTACACAGGTGAGGATATACCAGGCAGGTTTGGTAGATGGGTAAAGCTGCTCCTTGTAGTCCAAGGGGGTAAAGGCGGGAGTTGGAATAGAATTAAGTGAAGGTATATGTTCAGAATAGCTGGAGAGAGATAACAAGGGATGAAGGAGAATGTTAAAAATAAAACAAGAGGTAAAACAGTGCAGTTTTCACAGTATCAAAAACAGTAGTATGCAACAACTGTCTTGGCAAATGTACAAAGGCAAGCTTTTCAAATAATAAAACACTAGCAAAAAGAGTAATAACAGTGCAATAAAATATAGACAAACTCACATCTGTTCTCTATAGTACAGCTATGATGTATTATAACCCACAATAAACAGTGAGAGTATCAGTTAAAAACACATCCTTTCCTTAGAATATATCAACTACAGGTAATACAATGCTGACAGACTGACCAAACAATCATTCAAAACAGTTAACCTCTCTCATAAGACTATGTAGGCTAAGCAGTGATTAAGGAGGGAGTGTCTCTAATACAGTACTATACTACATCTATGGAGATAACTCTGAGGTCCAAAGAAGCGGACAGCGGAAATTCGGGGCCTATGCTAATGATTAACCAGACAGTACATTAGCTAGTAACAGCGCCTATAAAGCAGCGTACACAATAACGCAGTTAGATGAAAAGGCAAAGCAAAGTAATTCTGAAATTTGATGCAGACAGGGTTGAATTAGGGGCTAATGCGTATAAGTAACTAAAACGCTAAACTAACTAGAAACAGAGGCAATTAAAGCAGCGCACATAATAACATAGTGCACAAATAAACAGGGTTGAAAATAGGGGCTTATGCTTATAAGTAACTAAACGCTAGACTAACTAGGAGCAGTGTCAATAAAGCATCGCACATAGTAGAGGCAAGTTCAGGCAAGGTAAAAATAAGCCTGAAAATCTGATACAGACAGGGTTGAAATAGGAGCCTATACATAAAAGTAACTGAACGCTAAACCAACTAGAAACAGCGTCAATAAAGTAGCGCACGTAATAACACAACGCACATAATAAACAGGCAGGGTTAAATTACGGGCTTATGCGTATTAGCATCTAAACGCTAAACTAACAAGAAACAGCGTCAATAAAAGAGCGCATAAACTAAAACAGTTAGTTAAAAAGAGTAAGCAAAAAGACCAGAAACCTGAAATAGACAGAGTTAATAAGGGGCTAATGCGTATGAGTAACTAATCGCTAAATAAACTAGAAACAGCATCAAGAAAACAATGCACTCAGTAACACAGTTTCATTTCAAATGGAACAGTGCTAATAACGCAGCATACACAGTGGCACAGTTTAGGTTAAAAGAGGTAAGTCGGCATGCAAAGCATTCGCATGCCTCGTGGTACTATGTGAAAGTGGAGACTAGCTTCCATGTGTCTTCTTTGCCAAATTAACCTTTGCAGCCTATATAAATCATTCTCGAGTTCTCTAAAGTTATTATTGAACTCGTTAATATTTTCTACAGTACCTGTAGCAGTAGATGAAGCAGAATAGTGTAATTCCAAATTTAACAATGGATTGGTACGTGGTTGTAGAATATCATTCCATTTGCAATTAAGGCTCCTCACTTCTGGGTTGTAATCTAGCTCCACAGCAGGTGTCTCCATCATGTGTAAGCAGCAGTAATCAAGAAGAAACAAGAAAAATAGCAAAATAATGAAACTGCTACCATCCAAAGGTATCTTTACAGAAAATACGAATTAATGTCCAAAAAACAACAGAAAGAGACCACCACGAGTTGATGAGTTTAAATACATATCTAATCTCTAGTTCATAGGTTAATGAATTAACAGGTTAATAGATTAGTTGTTCCCAATTACAATTAAATAAACAAATCAGCCTATCTGTCCTGTTCTGTGAAGCAAAGCAACTCCTTTAGTGTGTGTGTGTGTGTGTGTGTGTGTGTGTGTGTGTGTGTGTGTGTGTGTGTGTGTGTGGTGAGAATCTTTCTGACTTCCCCTAGTGAGTGAGTATGAATACCACCTCAGAACTCCCCTAAACAGAGGCCATTGGCCTTTTGGGACTAACCTGGTCAACAAAGTGTAAGTATGTAATAAGCAAAAATCCTAGGGCTGGTTTTATGCATTTGCCTGTGTTCTAGTTGGTAGGATATGGGCTGTACATTTTTATTCATTTTCAGTATTATGTGGAGATATTTATTTTTCTGAGTGCGAAAACACATAAAAAATGAAAAAGGAATATACAATGTATTTTACAACTGATGAAAAAAATTAGATATATGTACAATGAGCAAGTACACTAAAAATATGCATTTATTTATTTGCATTTGGTTTCTGGGAAGCTTCAGCTGGGTCATACAGCAGAGGCCCAGGGAGAAAAGCCCCAAAAACAAATTTAGTGAGAGAAAGGCAAACAAAGAGATTATAGTAGAACCTAAATACAGCAAACATACAGTGACAAAGACATATGTACAATTCATAAGACAAATTTCATTAAAAATGAAGACAAAGCAAGCTTGCAGCTGTGGGAGAGGCTATGACAGATTGATGAAGATTAGAGGGGAGGAAATGCTGTAAATGAGTAGGTTCTATTCAAAGACAGTGGTAGAATTAAGAAGATAAATGTATGCATAGAAAGTATGTGATTGTTAATGGCTACTACAAGATGTGGCACTGGCAAGAATATGGACTGAAAAGATGGCTAAGTCTGAGTCATCCATTGAATGGGAAAGTTTTGATGAGTGAGAGGAAAGAAGAAAAGGGATATGCAAGAAGTGGGATGAGAGCAGCTGATGTAGTGATGTATTCATCTCAGAGTACAAGATACGAGTTTTTTGGAGTGAGCTTAAGTACTACTGTAAAATAGCTTGATAGATGTTACAGGGTGATAAAGGGATTAAGGTGATACCATATTTGGAAAAGCAGTAGCATTCTGTTACTAAGGAGATGCTTTTTGAAGTTTTTTTTTCTAAACTCAGGTTGGTGATATGGTTTCCCAAAGTTTGAGGCCTAAAATAGAGAAACTGTGGTTGCTATATTTCCTATTGGAGAAGGAGACTATAGACAAGGGATGTGATCAGGTTGTGATCTGTGGTTATAAGAACTTTCCCTTAATTGTATATCTTCATGCTAGGTGTGAGAATGACTTTTGCTTAATAAGTTTGAATAGAAGGGTGCCTAACAGGATCTCTGTTCTTTGTTGAATTGGTAGCTAATTTGTTTTTTTGAGAAATGGACAGCAATGTTCAGTTCTTGGAGCTAGTGAGATGAAATAACATATTTTATTGGCAGTTGTTTGTAATGAAGTAATGAAGTACGTTTCCCCTTTGAGGCTTAGGATATTATTAGGAGAGCACATTCAAACTGTGTCATGGGTATAGCTTTCCCTAAGGCCTCTCTAACTGATGGTAATAAAAAGTGTGAGATGTTCCATACCTAGAAGAGAGTTTGCTATTGGAGATGTAAGCTGTCATCTATCCAAAGCCCCACATATTTAAAAAATATGGAAGTTTCAAGGAGACACTGGCTGTGGTCATGAATTAAGTAGTTGGATGGACAGATTTTTCATTTTAGTAGAGTTACAAACAGCATAACTTTGGCTCTGTTCGTAGTAGTCTTCTTGAAGTACTCAAGTAAGAGCTGCACAAAAGTTTTATTGCAGCTGTTTTTTTATGTTTTCATGGGAATGAAAGTATTCTATACATGATTTCATGCTTCTTAAGACAGAAGTGGTAAACTTCATGACACCCATACAGATGGACAATACAGCTAACAACTGCTGAATCCTACACAAATGCACTCTATAAGCACTTACACGAGTGCATGGATCGTGCTATCCCAAACAGAACCAAGACGCTATCCTCCAAAAAAAGGAAGCTCCCTTGTCAGCCTCAGTAAGAAGCTGAGATCCCTTATAAGATCCTCCAAAGCTAGCTATGAAAACAAAATCGCCAATAAATCCAAGGATAACCACAAAGCATTCTATAGCTATGTCAAGAATCTAGATGGCAACACCCAGATCTGCTCTGAGTTACAGCACAAAGGCATGAAAATTACAGAACCAACTGATATTGCCAACATCCTGACAGATCAGTTCAGTGCTAACTTTACCCCCCTCTCACCCCGTAAAGGGCCCATATCTATACAGGAAGAATGCGGAGTCCCTGTAATCACAACTACACAGGTAAAACCTGCACTCTCTAAAGCCAAACACACAGCATCCATGGGACCGGACAACATCCCAGGCTGCGTTTTACATGGACTTCAGAACGAACTGGCTCCCCACTTAAGCACCATGTTCAATAATAGCCACGCATCAGGCTTTGTGCCCACTGAATGGTGCACAGCAACAGTTATCCCACTCCACAAAGGGGGAGCCACCACTGATCCTGGGAGCTATCGACCTATTAGCCTGACGAGCCTGGTCTGCAAGGCCATGGAACGTATCATCATGGAACTCATAAACAAAGACACTGGTAACCTCCAAACTCTGGATCCCACCCAGTTTGGGTTTGTGAAAGGCAGATCATGCCTCCTAAACCTGATCAACTTCTTTGAGGCAGTCACCAAAGCCGTGGATGAGGGTAAGGTGGTTCACACAGCCTATCTTGACCTCACCAAGGCTTTCAACACCATCCCCCATTCTGGACTTATAGCTAAACTCACTAAACTAGGTATAAAGCCCTACGTCACAAGATGGGTTGCCAACTGGCTCACTGACAGAACCCACACTGTAAAAGTTGCAGACTCCAATTCTGACCTCAAGGCAGTGACAAGTGGAGTGCCACAGGGTTCCATCCTGGGACCTTTCCTGTTTGATATCTACCTCTCTGAAGTACAGGCTAACACAGAAAGCCTCTGGCTGATGAAGTTCGCAGATGACTGCAAACTAGGAGCCATAGTCAAGTCCCCAAATGATGCGGACATCCTACAGAAGGGCCTCACTGATAAAGATGCCTGGCGTCAGAGCCATGGCCTCAAGCTCAATGCCAAAAAGTGCAGTGTCATCCCCTTTGGTAAAAACTCTGTACCCATGAACTACCACATAGGCAGCAATCTACTTAACACCAAATGCGTGATAAGAGACCTTGGGACCCAGGTGGACAGTAGTCTCTCCTTTGATAGTCACATCGCCACAGTAGTCAGGAAGTCCTTCTACATGACACACCTCATCATAAAAGGGTTCCCATCCAGGAAAAAAGAGGTCATTGTTCCCCTCTACTCGACACTCATTAGACCCATTATAGAGTACAATGCCCCTTTTAGAATGTACCTTACAAGACATCTGCAGCAGCTGGAAAGGCCAGAGAAGTACCTCACAAAGAGGATTACTGGCCTCAAACAAATGCCCTACACTGACCACCTCAAAAAACTCCAGCTTTACTCCGTAGCATATCGCCTACTCCGAGGTGATCTCTGCCTAACATAAAAAGCTATGTCAAACCCAGAGCTGTTGGACATGCTACACCTAAAGAAATCCCAATCCCTCTAAGCTACACGCTCTAGGGACATAAACCTTGTCACCACAATAAAAAGGACACGCTGGAGGGATAGATTCCTGTCCCAGAGACTTCCTATACTCTGGAACAAGCTACCCATCTATGTCAAGCAAAGTTCTTCATTAGCACTCTTCAAGAAAAATCTTGATGAGTGGATGGAAAATAGGAAATACACCCCGGGGATCACTTTTGTGTCTCTGCTGGACAGTGGCACAAGAAAATAACTTTCTTGGGTGGCATAAACTATGGTACCTTGCAGGCTAGGCTTACATAGGCCCTTGGGCCGATAGCCTAGTACCTACCTATGAACCTATGAACCATATCGTCAGCATATAGAATAATGAGGAGGTGTAGGACATCTAATGATTGCTCACTGATATAAATTGAGACATGCAGCAGGGTTAGAATAGATCCTTGTGGTACTACTTTGAGTAGTGGCACTTTGTCTAGGGAGAAATTGCCAATTTTGACACAGAAGGTGCATCTGGAAAGAAAGTTGAGGAACTACTGGGATGCTTTGGTATTAATACAGTGGACTAGGGCAGTAGTGTGGATGAATGCATGGATAATTATGCCAAAAGCTTTGGTTAGGTCTATAGATATAGCACCCATATCTTTACCTTCCCCAAGAAGATGTCATCAAGTAGTACCCACATAGCTGTTACTGTACGCCTATTAGCCCATATCCCAAGCATGTTTTGGTACAGGAATGGTTGTTGGAGATGTAGATGCAATTAGAAAGTTGGTTGTAAGACAATTTTTCCAGGACTTCCAAGAACTGGGAGTATTAATATGGATCTAAAACCTGAAGGTTTGTGGTTTGATAGTTGTTTATTTGTTTAATTATGACATGCTTCCATATTTTGGGGATGATATTGTGGGAGAAGCAGTGATTATAGATATGTTTTAGGGGTATGATATATGTTCTGCAAAGGTCTTTATGACCACTGGCAGTCCCTTCGATTGATTGTATTTTCCACATTGTCTTACAGTAAATGCATTGAAGTAGATACTGGGAAGAATTAATTTAGGCTTAGGTCTGGTTTTGGTATGCTTGGAGGCATAGATGGTGAGGTGAGAAGCTGGGTATATTCATCAAAAAGCTTTCAAGGGAGATTGGTCCTTTGGAGGGTAGCATAGATGTTGTTAGTATGTGAGTACTTATTTTCTTTACTGATTATTTGATTTACTTGGGCCCAGAATTTCTTTAGTAGGTTCAGAAATCTGGTTTGATGGTGTTGGAAGTACATAGCATTGTGTTTCCTAATGCTTTTTTAGCTAGGTTCCATAGGCTAATGACTTTTTCTTTAGATTTTGTTGTGTGGGATTGCTTCTCTGTTTTCCAGACCTTATCTCTGAGCTTTAACAATGCTTTTAATTCTTTGGTTAGCCATCTGTTTTGGATTGGCTTGTGGAGTCTTAAGATTGAGATTAGGGGGGGAATTCTTTTGAAAGGAAAGAATGATTGATATTAGAGAATTGGACACAATTTCTGAGTCTTGGTTGGATAAACAGGTGCCCAGTCAATCAAACTGAGTGAAAGTAGCTTTAAGTTTAGAGAAGGTATAGATATATTTGGGTGTGAAATTGTTATTTTTATTTATACTTTATTGACCAGTTAGTCCCAATAGGCTAATGGCCTGTTTTCACAGAATACTGAAGTAGTGTTCATACTGAGCAGAGGAAATTTGGTCAGGACACTGGGAAACATCCTCTAATCATTTTTATAAATGCCATTGGATTATTTACATCCACCTGAGCTACCACCGACTTAGGCAGATGGCGCTTTGATTTAACATCTTATCTGAAAGACAAATTTTATGCAAGACTTGGGAAGGTGTGGAAAGTCCTGAACTCTGAGTAACAAGCTTTTCATCAAAAAGGGAAAAAATTGTTTCAATTCTGTTTAAATAGTTAAGATCCATTAAAAGAGACCTATGTGGTGATACTTCTTTGTACTTTTTTGCATTTGCTTCCCCATGTTTTAGCCAACAAAGTTATCTGTTTGCATTTTAGTTTGTTCTGGAACATCAGCCTTGTAGCTTAATTTGCAGTTGTGAGAAGATTTGTGTTGTTATATTATGTTACACCTCTATTTCCACAAGTAGAACTACTTATAAAAGCTAGCTGTTTATATTGTAAACACTGTTGTGTCTTAGTATTGTAGTTTCATTCAGAATTGTGGCAGAACTATGAACCACTACCAGATTTGAGCCTTATTTAGTCATTTCTTACTGCATTTTTCCATAAACAGTGCTACTGGTAAATTTCTGTATAGTCTGATGCCTTAAATTTTAATAGTGAGGGCACTGTTTTTTTGTGCTTCATGATTTGTGCTTCAGTGCTTTTACAGTGTTGATATTCCAGTTTTGCACCTACAGTTTTATATTATGTTTTTCATTTACCTGCTTAAATGATAACTCCACCCAAAAATCAAGTTTTTCTTTCCATGAGTGTTTCCCTCCCTGTAATCCAAGACTAAACACTTCACATACAGAAAAAAGCAATTTAATAATTATGTTTGCCTTTCTTTTCTACATCTGTCTAGTCTGCTATATCACAACAGCTACTAAGACTGGCACAATGATTAAGTTAGGTCACTTATCCCAACAACAGAGCCATTAAGAAAACAATGACATTTAAATATGTCTTATCAGTTACAGATTGCTAGCATCACACCTCAGATAAATAATGTAGCCAGTAGTCTGAACAAAAGTCAGGGCTTTCAAGCTTAGTTTTCAGCTGCAAATATCTTTCTCTGTAATAAAACTCAGTGCCACAAAGAAAGAAAGCAAATATGAGCAAATATGGTAATCTAACTTATTGCTTTCTCTCAGTATATGATTTTGCATTTTTTTCTACACTGTGATATCTGCAAAAGTGCATGTTTCTTTTGGAGTTGGGAAAACAAGATTAACATCAAAGACTTTAATTCTCGCTACAATATTTAAAACTATGAATGCAACAAAAAACATTTCATCCCAAGTAACACCTATTAATCACAGGGGTCACTTTTCTCACACTTGAACACTGAATTACGGTTGGTTATTTTGAAAAGAACAATTAACTCAGCTACATTTTTCAAGCCTGCCATTCAACGATTCCTTAAAATGCTGCAAACAGAGATGGCCACTAATGAAAATCAAATGAAGCAAAATAATTAGAAATGCGGATTGATGCTGACAGTGAAAAGTAAGCAGTCACAACAATGTTGTCAACTAATGAGAGAAAACTACAGTAAATGATACCCCTCATCTTAAGGATTTCTTTCCGTCCCTCTAATGTTACATAAGGAAGATAAAGCCATTGACTGTAAAACATAATGCTAGCCATGGCAGCCTCCTTCAGATCATTTTGGGGTATAACAAATTAGAAAATAACAATAACCATTTGCTTTGATACAGAGGCATTGAAAAAGCACACACTTTTCCACAATCAATATTTCTTTCGATGCTGGCCCCAGTAAAGACTATCCCTCCTGTTATTCCTCTTTTCAGAGAAAACTGGTGTATGTAGGGTTGCCACCTTCCTTCACGGCTAAAACCGGAGTAAAGCCACGCCCCTCACGTCACCAGTAACCCTGCCCACCCCAACACCCTCCCCGCCCACATACCGCCCATTTTGTGACGTCAGGATGGCATCACTCGGCAGGAACGCCCTCTTTTTTTGTTCCCGACGCCTGCTTTTGGCTGATTTACTATGCTTTTCTGTAAAAAAGCATAGTAAATCAGCCAATTTACAAACTCAAATAGTCTGTTTCCTTTTTGAAATTGAATACCGGAGTTTGTACAGTGTTTTCCGGACTACCGGAGAATCAGTTTGATTTCCTGATAGTCCGGAAAAAAAATGGAGGGGTGGCAAGCCTAGGTATACGTCCAAACTTCCACTTGTAAAATGGCCAAAAAAGGAATTCCATGAGTTTAAAGGCCAAATATATTGTAACACAAAATAAAATAACACATAAGAACCTGGATTAAGCACTTTCATCTCCCCTCCGGAGACTTCATCAGAATCAACTTGCAGCTTACTTTACCCATTAAAATAATTATCCATCATCTCTCATTGGTTGTCTAATTAACTAATTAACTATATAAGCTATCTCATATATAATCAGTGCTTTTACATCCACACTATGTATAAAACCATATGTAAAAAAAATTTGAAAAAACGTTTGAAAACATTGAAAAAAAACATTTGAAGTCATTGTCATTTAACATCATATTTAAAACTTCATATTAATAACGCTATGTATGAAGATGTAATTTTTGGGCTTTGGTTGTAGTTCCTGTGTACTGTTTCCTTGCCTTATTTGGGGGAGAGGAAGTTACCTTGCTTACCAGTGGGAGTGGGAAGCATTGAGCTGCCTTTTGTCCAGTTTTGTGAGGTTTCAGCCAGTAACTAGTAGTTTATTGGTCGTTTTGGGCCAGTTTCTAGCTTTTTCCAGCCCCCTGGTATAAAAGCAGCTGTAGCGTTTTCAGCTTGTACCTACTCAGCACAGACTCCACGTGGGCCAGCAGAGTAATCCAGGCTGCAGTGAGCCGAATAAGCAACTTTTCTTGATACTAAGTATATTTTTTGTTGCTTTCCACATCTGAATACCTAGCGACTGTATTTCGCCTGCCTTTCTGTTACATTGAAGCTGTTTTTACTGCATTTAACTTAATATTGCACTTGGAATCCTTGATTGTTACTATTTGACTGTATTTGTAGCAAATTCTTCTGTGTAAGCTGTAGTAGCTGATTCATAGCATTTATAAGTGTTTGCTGTACCTGTTCTGCCTGTTTTGTGAAAAAAAAAAAAAAAGAAAAATATCTCTTGTTTTCCTGCTTTACTAGTTTAGTCCAGTTTCAGAGTTGCTGATTCCTGGGCTTTGGTTCTACTACCTCTGTACTGTTTCCTTACCTTATTTGGGGAGAGGAAGTTACCTTGCTTACCAGTGGGAGTGGGAAGCATTGAGCTGCCTTTTGTCCAGTTTGTGAGGTTTCAGCCAGTAACTAGTAGTTTATTGGTCGTTTTGGGCCAGTTTCTAGCTTTTCCAGCCCCCTGGTATAAAACGTGGTAAGACGTTTTCAACTTGTACCTACTCAGCACAGACTCCACGTGGGCCAGCAGAGTAATCCAGGCTGCAGAGAGCTGAATAAGCGACTTTTCTTGATACTAAGTATATTTTTTGTTGCTTTCCACATCTGAATACCTAGCGACTGTATTTCGCCTGCCTTTCTGTTACATTGAAGCTGTTTTACTGCATTTAACTTAATATTGCACTTGGAATCCTTGTTTGTTACTATTTGACTGTATTTGTAGCAAATTCTTCTGTGTAAGCTGTAGTAGCTGATTCATAGCATTTATAAGTGTTTGCTGTACCTGTTCTGCCTGTTTTGTGAAAAAAAAGAAAAAATATCTCTTGTTTTTCCTGCTTTACTAGTTTAGTCCAGTTTCAGAGTTGCTGATTCCTGGGCTTTGGTTGTAGTTCCTGTGTACTGTTTCCTTGCCTTATTTGGGGGAGACGAAGTTACCTTGCTTACCAGTGGGAGTGGGAAGCATTGAGCTGCCTTTGTCCAGTTTTGTGACTTTTCAGCCACTAACTACTACTTTATAGGTGGTTTTGCGGCAGTTTCTAGCTATTTCCAGCCCCTGGTATAAAATCACGGTAAATCTTGGCGTTAAGCCTTGATTTAGCGAGCTGCCACTGTTGCACACTAGGGCAGCGCCGGTTAGGCAGGTTTAAACTATTCGGGCTACCTAAAGTCCACTCTTCAAATTTTCCCTTAAAACTACCTTCCTCGAACTATACTACTGATCTAATCAGCGTTTCCTATAACTAAAAGATCATCTCCACTTGACTCCAAGTAGACTATTCTCTATCTGTTAAACCTAGCACTTGCTCCTACAGTACTTATTACCTTGATACGGCACTCTTGTCATAGATAGTACCCCAAAAAGGTAACCCCCCATTTCTCGGTCACCCACGTCCCCTGAATCTTTTTAAAGTTTTTGTCTATCCTTCTAGCATGTCGAGGGATCAGTTGCTAGTGTCCTCTCCTGCTCAGCTGGTGAACCTGGGAATACTGAGGCAATGTTACAATTGCCTCATGTACACAGACAACCCTCTCCTCCTCCCACAAAACACAAATACATGCGAGAGATGCAACTATATGGCCAAACTGGAGGCTGAGCTCTCTCAACACAGGACTGGCAAGACCAGTCAGGAGGAGAAGGTTACCACACACACTATAGACCCAGTCTCACATAGCACCATTACAACCTCAAATCATACACATAAACACACAAAGACATACTCGGAGGCTCTGATCAAAATCTACCAAAACAGCAGAGGCCA
The DNA here is from genome assembly GCF_019279795.1 of Protopterus annectens. Classification (NCBI taxonomy): domain Eukaryota; kingdom Metazoa; phylum Chordata; order Ceratodontiformes; family Protopteridae; genus Protopterus; species Protopterus annectens. Next base: position 729,059,453 of record NC_056741.1, on the reverse strand, counting down.
CCAAAGCAGACACCCAAACAACCACCACCTCAGAACACAACACCTGCAACACATAGACCTCACAGTCAGAGTGTCAAACAGTCACAGCCCTTAAGGCCAAACACAATGCCAGACACACTAGTCATTGGTGACTCCATAGTCAGACACACTGGCGTCCCGCTCACCAGACTGAGTAAGGAGAAGGTCACAGTAAGCTGCCTGTCGGGCGCTAGAATCCGCCACATAACGCAAGCACTCAGGTCTCTCAACAGCAAGTACAAATATGACTCAGTCATTGTCCACGCTGGTGTGAGCGACCTGAGACGTACCTCCTTGGACTACATGAAAAGAGACATTGAGGAGCTCTCTGATTATGTAGCCCAGGCAGGTATGACCCTGACCTTGAGCAGTATCCTACCTTCACCAAGAGTGATGCCACAATACAGAGATAAGATGATCAGCTTTAACAATTGGCTTAAACACTGGTGTCATTCAAAGGGGATCCAGTATCTGTCTGCCTGGGATGACATGCTGGACAAGCCACGCTGCTTGAGGGATGGCTTGCACCTGTCACCCTGGGATTCCAGATATTGGCAAAGGCTCTTGCCACCCCATAGTGCCTTTTTAGGCAAGGCTCAAATTCTAAACCTACCACCCTAGAACACAAAAAGGAAAAAACTAAGGGTAATGCTGCTCAATGCCAGAAGTCTAAATCTCAAAATGCACGCACTCGAGGCCCTTCTCAGTATGGAGAACATCGATGTCTGTGCTGTGACAGAAACCTGGTTCAAGGCTCCTGAGAGCACCCCAGCGCTATCAGGTTTTACCTCATATCATGCGTTCGGCCCCAAAATCCGGACAATACCAAGAAAGGAGGGGTATCCATATTCATCAAGGACACCAACACCTCAAGACTGGTGGCAACGACGATGCATCGGAGAGCATCCAGGTGCAATTAACCATAGGCAAGACTGCTCTGCAAATTGTAGCATGTTACAGGCCACCCTCACAAACTCAGGAACCTCACATGGCCTTCCTGAAAACACTAGAGGGGATAAATGTATCACCAAACACCATCATACTACGTGACTTCAATTACCCTAATATAGACTGGGAACACTACTCCAGCCCAAACACCCTAGCCCAAAGTTCCTGGAATTCATAAACTCAAATGCCATGGAACAACTAGTCACCATCCCACAACAGGAGATAACATACTTGATCTCATCATCACGAACATGGGAGCACAATGTTCAACACGGAAGTATACCCCTCACTGGTGAGATCAGATCACAAACTAATCTCGCTGGAGGTCCTCATCCCACCCACCTGAAATAAAAAGACCACAGTAAAGAACTTCTCAAAGCCGACTTCACACTTCTAAAGACTAGTGTGGTCTCCTTTAAGGCCCCGAGCCGGAAAACAGTACTCAAGCAGCTGAATCACTTACAAACACCTTCTACCAGCACCTGCAGGACTGCATGGATAAGGCAATCCCAAACAAAACAAAGACTCTTAGTACCAAAGGCAAGCGTCCAGTCTGGTGGACCCCAGCCATAAACAAACTCTACAATAAAAGGAGGAAGATACTACAAGATAGAGCAAAATCCTTAAAGGTAAGACACCCTTGATCACTATAAGTAAAAACTAAGAGCTCTCATAAAATCATCCAAAGCAAATTTGAGAGAAAAATAGCTAAAGACACAAAAGACAATCATAAGGCCTTCTTTAGCTATGTTAGAAACCTAGGAGGAAACTCCCAGATATGCTCAGAACTAGTTCAAAATGATGTGAAGATTACTGATCCTACAGACATTGCCAACATACTGGCTGACAGGTTCAGTGCAAACTTCTCCCCTCCCCAAAGGAGAGATATCTATACCAAAGCGATTGCAGCCCCCAAACATCTCCAGCGCCCAAGTGAGAACTGCTCTCTCCAAAGCAAAACACACAGCATCCATGGGACCTGATGGTGTCCCCGGCTGTGTGCTCCACGAACTCAATGAGGAATTAAACCCACAGTTAGGACAGCTGTTTAATCAAAGTCTTACCTCTGGATACGTACCCAGGGAGTGGCGCACTGCAACTGTGGTCCCACTTCACAAAGGCGGTGCCTCCACCGACCCTGGAAATTACCGGCCCATTAGCTTGACAAGCCTTATCTGCAAAGCCATGGAGAGGATCATAATGGACCTCATAAATAAAGACATAGGGAATTTGCAGACTTTGGATCCAACCCAGTTTGGCTTTGTCAAAGGCAGATCATGCCTTTTAAACTTGGTTGACTTCTTGAAACAGTCACCAAAGCCATTGGCGAGGAAAGGCAGTCCATACAGCCTACCTCGATCTGGCTAAGGCCTTCGATACAATACCCCACTCGGGTATCATTGAAAAACTCATCAGCTTAAATGTTAACCCATACATCACAAGATGGGTTGCAAACTGGCTGAGTGACAGAACCCACAGGGTCAGAGTTGCTGGCGCCATGTCAGACTCAAAGCCTGTCACAAGTGGTGTCCCACAGGGCTCAGTCCTGGGCCCACTCTTGTTTGGCATCTACTTTTCAAGAGTACAAGCAAACACAGGAAGGTGATGGCTGACTAAGTTTGCAGGTGATTGCAAACTGGGCGCCTTAGTACAAAACACATCTGACACAGACATCCTTCAGAAGGGTCTCACAGAAGCGGATAACTGGTGCCAGAGCCACGGCCTGAAGTTAAATGCCAAAAATGCATAGTCATACCCTTTGGGAAAAACAAGGTTACCCCTAGCTACCAAATAGGTGGCAATCCACTGAGCACAGAAGAAGTTATCAGGGACCTGGGGACCCAGGTTGATAGTAGTCTGTCATTCGACACCCATGTAGCTAAAGTAGTTAGGAAGACCTTCTACATTGCCCACCTTATCATGAAGGGATTCTCATCTAGATCAAGGGAGGTCATAGTCTCCCTTTACTCATCACTCATCAGACCAATGATTGAGTACAATGCCCCATTCGGGATGTATCTGACCCGACACTTGCAGCAGCTGGAGAGGCCACAAAAGTTCCTCACCAAAAGGATAAAGGGTCTCAAAAATCTGTCCTATGCTGCCCGCCTGAAAGAACTCCAGCTCTATTCAGTCGCAGCTTGCTCAGAGGTGACCTTTGCCTAACATACAAGGCCATGTCAAACCCAGATTTGATGAATATGCTTCACCTCAAAAATCTAGATCCATCAGAGCCACAAGGCGGGAGACTTAAACCTCGACACGGCTATTAATAGGGCGTGCTGGAGGGATAGATTCATCACCCAAAGACTCCCTATGCTGTGGAACAAAATCCCGGTACATGTGAGGCAGAGCACCTCGCTGGCCTTGTTCAAGAGAAATCTTGACCAATGGATGGGAGATCGCAGATATACCCCAGGGATTACCTCAGTGTCACTGCTCGACAGAGGCACAGCAAAATAATGGGTATAGTTCCCCATACTAAAGGGGTGGCGTAAGCCACAAAACGATGGGCTAGGCTTGTAAATGCCCTCGGGCAGATAGCCTAGTATGAACCTATGAACCTATGAACCTATAATGAATATTACAAAATTACAAAATATTTCTCTAGCATCATATGACAATTCAACAATAGCAGCATAACATCCTAATTAGACATCTATATTTATATGTGTATGTAAGCTCTCTCTCTCTCTCTGTATATATATATATATATATATATATATATATATATATATATATATATATATACACACACACACACATATAGAAGCTAAAAATAGTATAGTATATAAATATATGAAAATAGGGCGGCTGCGGTGGTGCAGTGGTTAGCGTTGCCACCTCACAGCAAGAGGTTCTCTGGTTCGATCCTCGGCAGGGATGCCTTCTGCGCGGAGTCTGCATCTCCTCCCTGTGGTCACGTGGGTTTCCTCCCACATCCCAAAGACATGCTGTAGGTGGATTGGACACTCTAAACTGGCCCTAGGTGTGAGTGTGTAAATGTGTGTGCCTTCTGTGGAAGGTTTGTCATCAGGCTGGCAACTTGACACAGTAAAAACTCCACTACCAATCATGAGCAGACAGGTGATCCACTGTGGTGACCCCTAACCGGGAAAAAGCCAAAAGAAGAAGATAAATATATGAAAATATAAATATATATATATGTAATTGTGTAAATGTATAAATATATAATAATAATATAAAATCTAAAATAATTCCATATGTCTGTTTTTTCTGGGTTGGAAGCTAACAGTTTGAGGGCTGGGGTAATGGAGATATGGTCATTTAGCCCTGAGTTATTACATGCATCCAGTCTCGACTGCCAGACCATTTCTTGATACTCCAATTTACTTTCCCAATCTCACTGTGTTTCGCCTCTTCCACCACCCAAAAATTATAATCAGCCTTTTCACATGTTAAAAGGTGTCTATATAGAGCATTATTCTAATTTTTTTCTAGTTATATCATACATATGTTCGTATGTACATTGTCTTAGGTTGCGTTTATCCCATGTGCCTCTGATACAATAGGTTTGAGAGGTCACTCAGTGGAAGTTCTAGCTTGCTTGGAGTTTTCAATTAGTTTTTACATTAACCACAACTGCAACTAATGAAGAGGTTGCTATTGGCAAACAACATTTTAGTACTTCATCTATAAATTTAGCGACTGATGCCCTTAAAGAATAAATTGCCTGTGTTACATTTAAAAAAGGTGTGTGTCAGCAATCAGTCTGCGTGGTGTGGGAAGAGGACCCACAGCCTTCTGCACCAAAAGTAAGTATGCAACCTGCTGCACTACTGACACTGAGCAACACAACTATGAAACTCTTTAGTTGACACTGACAGACTGTGATCCTCAGCAATTTACAAAAACAACGAAAGAAAAAAAATAAAATTAGAAGAAATCCAGCATTTGGTATGGAGGTTTAAGGCACCTGCTTGCCAATAATTAAGATCAGGGTTTGACTTTGAGCAAAGTCACTTAACTAGACAATGCCCCTAACTGAGGCATTTTACACATGGGGCACATTACACACACACACACACACACACACACACACACACACACACACACACACTCTCAGGTTTGGGTGCTCTGTCTTCTTGTACTGAAAGGTATGGGGCTTGGCTGATGCTGCTCTGATGCTGTGAACTCCATTTGCTTCAAATCAATTTCCATACAAATGTCTTAAATCTTCCACATTTTTTAATGGGGCTTGAATTATGGAACTAGTCCTAACATTGAAAGTTTTTGGGGCTTTCTGTTAAGTCTCCAACAAGGTCCTAATGCTTGTACTGTGTGGCGACAGAAGTAGGGTATTAATTTTTTTCTTTACAGGAGATTTTTTAAGTGATGATAGGCCCCCCATCCAACATGGATCCGGCTCTGTAGTGAAGGGAGTGTCAGTGCTTGTGATTGTGGGTTAGGGTTAGAGTTAGGGTTAGGTAAGCGGATAGGTTTATTGTGTGTGTGTGTGTGTGTGTGTGTGTGTGTGTGTGTGTGTGTGTGTGTGTGTGTGTGTGTGTGTGTGTGTTTGCAGATTCCAGTTTTGGTTGGGGCTAGGTTAGAGGATACAATTAGAGATGTGTTTTGTGTGTGTGTTTTGTATATAGTATTTGTCCATACTGTTTTGTGTAGTAGTAGTGTTATAGAAAGCAGTTTGTCTAGGGTAAGCTGTACGGTTAGGGTTAGGGACAGGTTTAGGGTTAGAGTTAACAGGCATTACTGAGGTGGTGTGGGGTGGGGAACATTCTTTTTTACCATATTGCAAAGGAGATTTAAAAATACTGTAAGCATATTGCTAAATTCCAGTATGACAGTCTGACAATGAAACAGTGGTTAAAGTATACTTACTTTGAACTGAAAAATGAAGTTCTAGATTCACATAAATATTGATCAGTATTTTGGTACCTGCAGTTAGACATCATGTAGCATGCTTCAGGCCACCTTCCCTGTCACCTTTTTTTAATGCTGATCCTCAGTCTCCCTTAGATTTGCTTGCACAGACTATAACTGTTCAGCAGAGTGAGGGAGTCACCAAACTGCTGATGGTCCAGCTGTGAATATGTAGCTAGAATAAGGGTTCATAATATGTGCGTAATGATATACTGTGCTAGTATAGCAAGTAAAATATGATGTAAGAAAACATCTGCAGAAAAGAGCCTTCCATATTACCTAAGAGATAACTGTGTCCCAGGATCGATGTGCCACACAGCACCAATGTCATGCATAAAACAAGGCACTCATGGGCAGAATGTAGTATAATGTAATTCACTGCCTTCAACTGGCCATAAACTGCCATGTGGACAGGCATAGATCAGCAATACAGACTGAAAAGCTGAACATATAATGCCTTAATTACAGTATCATCTACTCATCATTAGAAAATATCATACTCATATTCTGATGGTTCCTTTATTGCTGCTACCTTCTGGAGGCAAGATGATATAACAACAAGGGAGGCTTAATCTGAATACATTATCCTACCAATCAGTGTGGTGTGCATTTGGTAGTGTATACATTCCTAATGCTAGAATTTCCTGCTTGGTAATACACTGATGGCCAGCTTTCACCTCCACTATGTTATGAATCAAGTAAGATGAGGATAAAAAGGCTGGCTGGTCAATAAGGAGGAAGGTAATGGTGGGTAGGGGCCAGAAAATAAATAATAAAATAATTAATAGCTGTGTTTAAGTCTGCTTTAGACAGTACTTGTAAAACTGTACCAGGCCCTAACACAGAACTGTTGAGTCAAGTAACCAGAGAATCCAGGGAAGTAAATAGTGTGGGAAGAAATAGCCAGGGAATTCTTATGGCTAGGCTTGTATAGGCCCTAGGGCCGATAGCCTAGTACCAACCTATGAACCTATGAATCCTAACCAGTCTGTTATGTGCCAACATAGTCAATTCAATGAATGAATGTGAAACCAGATAAAGCACTGAAAAGACAATAATTATACATTGAGCTACTTAATCTACACACATTTCTAACAATATAGAATCAATTCTGTCTGCAAAAATGACAGCATGGGCATTCAAGAAGGAAATGTCAGGCAAGATATGGCCGGAGGCTCTAGAAAATGGTCCTGTGCATATCTTCATATTGTCGGAATCAAAGGAGTCAAGAATGTTCGCTTAGTTTTCTTCATGTATTTGTATTCTGAAGTTTTTTTTGTTTTTTAAATTGGAAAAAAAGGGTTCTGACTCTTGGCATTCAGATATGCACATTGGGCCTAGTGGCACTCAAAAGTGATGGGGTTTACAATGTAGAGTGGGTGTTTTTTGCTTTCAGGACTCTAATATTAGGCATTTTGTTTTGCATATAACTCATTTTAAGAAAGTACAATTGTTTAAAGACTGTGTGTTAGGGTGTATTCCTCATTAATCTCTGTAGTTACAGCTAAAGGAAAGAAATCTCATAGACTTCAGAAAAGCTTAGTGAAATCTAAGCATCACTGACACAAATAGTATCTGCTAATCTCAAAGAATACTGTATGCTGGTAAACAGGTGCATTTTACATCCATGGAAGGTGGTTGACCAAGAATGAACTTAATTTTGGAACTAAAATTAAACTTGATCAAGGTTAACAATAGGAATGACTTGTCCTGCTTTGTCGTTTTCATTTTTTTATCTTCAGTTACGCACATTTTTCAGCAGAATGATTTAGTTGATGTTATTAAGTACATACTATAAACACCTCCCAACACACACACACACACACACACACACACACACACACACACACACACACACACACACACACACACACACACACACACATATACACACACACACACACACACACACACACACACACACACACACACACACACACACACACACACACACACCTGATGCCTCGCGCTTTGTAATTTGTCTAGCACATTTATACAGTTTTGGCAGCATGCTTATCACACATGTTTTGAGAATATCCCTTCTTGTTATCCTTTCAAACCTCAGAAAAGATGTATTATGTGGTCTGAACTATGTTGCGCATGAATACTATTCTAAAATACTAACGCACGTGTTTCCATTTTTACAAATATTTTGATGAGTAGAAATAACAAAAAAGTTTTTGCAATAATATGCTGACTACACCTTCACACCTCTCCAATTCATCATAAAGTTAGATATTTCCATTCTTGTGCTGTGCTAGTTAGACACAAGTGAATCTTAAACTCCTGTAGTCCATAGAGTTTCTGTGAAAAATACCCTTATTTACCTCTTTTTTATATATCCCATTCAAACAATACAGTAACTCTCTCCAGACCATCACACGAATTTTACTAAGCTGTGCACACCTGTTCCATGTTACCCCATCCATTGGGGGGGCTCACCCAAGTGATATCTGCAATATAAAAAGAAAACAACTACCCCACATTCAGCCAAAAGCTATTTTGGTTCCTTACCAACCATGCTTCCTGTTCATGTTTCCACTCCCCATAGTGTGACTGCTGTAACCCCCCATTGTACTTAATATATTCTCCCCTCTGACATCATACATATTCTTTACAGCTTGTACATATGTATATATTCTACGTCTGCAATTTTATTTTTGTGAAGTTTACACTATTTTTTAAAAAGCTTTTAATTCTCAATTTTAAATTACTTATTTTGTTGCATACACTGTGTCCAATACTACCTACCCTTTTTAAAATAGATTCTTTATTTTTTTAAAGGAAGGAGAAAACAAGCCTTTGTCAATTATATTGTCATTGCCATAGTGCTAAGATCATTTGATCAAGCCAATGATCCAACAGTAACAACGAAAAGGGAAATATTAAATAATTTATGACTTAAAATGACTATGAGCCACAACTTTTTCTAGTATCAGCATTATCAAAATATATAACATTTATCATCCTGTAGCATGTGACACTGATCGGATTATACATCTAGTTTATTGTTCCTGTAAGTCATTTTCTGTTGGACAGACATAAAGACCTTTCCATTTCAGGTTTAGAAACATCTAAGTAATATTTGTTGCAAAAAGTTAACCAATGCACTTTGTAAAGATACTATGAAACATATGACTGCTTGTTTTGTTTTTACAGGAATAAATAGGGTCTGTTTCCAAAAGCGTGGTATATTAAATCTGAAGGGAAGATTGTGGATAGTTAACTTAAAAGCCTTGATTCTACTCAGCTAATGTTATAATTAGAATGATTAGAGTAGATGTATGAGTGCCATTTTTCCTTTATATATCTTATATTTTTATATTCTATTTCTGCTTTGTATGTTAGGTGAAGTAAGCCAGGTAGTTCATTTTATATATCATGAATTAGTTTATTTATTTAATTTGGTAACCTGAGTCAGCTGTAGGTAAGCATTGTCAACAGACAGCTATCAGAAACAGATACAATAGAATTTAGATAATACTTAGCTTATTGTTCCCGTATGAAATGGGACCAAGCAGATGAGGGGCCTCACATGCCATACTCAGATGAGAGTAGACTGTGTCATGGAGAAAATCAGGCCATAAGTAACAAGTCAATAAGAAACCAGTACCAGATGAAACACGACAAAGACAACTGGGCATGGTACATCCACTGACATCATGACTGCACTACTTAAAAGGTTGCTAGAATGTACAAGAAAGTCCAAAAGCAGAATAAATACTCGAAAATATTTTTTTCTTAGTTAAAAGTGGTCACAAGCCAAGCCAAGAGTAAGTATGCAAAGGTGTTAGAAAATTATCCATAGATGACAATGCAATGAAAAAAGCAACATAGCCCAAGTCTAGACAACAATAATGTGCCCCAGTACTTGTACTGTAGTAGTTCAAAATGTGGGATTTCAACACAAGCCATCCATGTATGTGAGGAGGAAAAAAGCACAAAAATATGGTTGAAGAAAAGAAACATCACTAGTAGCTTTTCCTCAAAACATCAGAGACCTGGAATGAACAGAGTCAAAACAATGACTAACAAAGATTAGTTGGCGAACTTTGAGAATTATGTGGAAACAGAACAGACATCTGAAGTCAAATGAGCCCAGACTATGCTGATTTCAGGAAACAAATCATGATGCAAGTTAAGGGTAATGAGTATAAGGGATACGGTCAAGGAACTAACTCAGCCAAAAACAGCAGTGTATGGGTCAAACAGAGTTCATCTATAGCAAGCAGGAGAACAGGCGCAGAAACTTCAGCTGCTGCCTAACTAACTCAGCCAAAAACAGCAGTGTATGGGTCAAACAGAGTTCATCTATAGCAAGCAGGAGAACAGGCGCAGAAACTTCAGTTGCTGCCTCTAAATTCCATGCTCCCCAGCCTACAGCATCCACTTGCTAGGAAGCCCAGTTTTCAGCCCCACCATGGTGTTCTGCAGTAGTGTGCACACTTAAAAGTGTAGAGAGTAAAACTAAATATTTATATAGTGCACAACCATCCACCTTCCTGAAAACTTTGTTAATATACTCGGTGAGACCAGTGATCCACAATCAAGACACCCCCTCAGAGGAAAAGAATATTTAAACTGTAGACAGTAAAACTAAATATTTATATAGTGCATCACCATCTACCTTCCTGAAAACATTGTTAATATACTCGGTGAGACCAGTGATCCACAACCAAGATACCCCCCCCCAGAAGAAAAGAATATATAAACTGTAGACAGTAAAACTAAATATTTATATAGTGCATCATCATCTACCTTCCTGAAAACATTGTTAATATACTCGGTGAGATATATAAACTGTAGACAGTAAAACTAAATATTTATATAGTGCATCACCATCTACCTTCCTGAAAACTTTGCCAATATACTCAATGAGACCAGTCATCTACAACCAAGAGCCCTCCCCAACGCAAAAAAAGAACATCTAAACTGTAAACAGTAAAACTAAATATTTATATAGTGCACCATTATCCACCTTCCTGAAAACTTCACCAATATACTTGGTGAGATCAGTCATCTATAACAAAGACCCCCCCCCCCACTGGAAAAGAACATTTAAATTATGATTAATGTTCAACTCATAATCATAAGCTACTGATGTACTCTCTAATGTATCTAGCTATCTTACTGTGTGCACACTACTACAGGGCTCCAGCCCCTTCCACTAAAAATAAATCAATAGTTTTCTTGCACCCAATAGTTACTTATCCAACAATAGCATGTCATGAAAAATAAACATTAGGAAAATGGATTGCTTAAGCACTCTATTTTCTCAGAGTAACATCTTATACTAGATGGAAATTCTAAAAAAATACACTTGTATTATAGTCTCTAAAGAATGTGTAAAGGTCAGTCTCCTAACTTAAATCACACTTAGTATGACAGTTTACATCAATATACAGGCTAACATAGCACTGTCTGCTGCTATTTTCTTTACTGTCAGAAATAGTGCCACAAAATATACTTTGGTTGTGATAGACTGAGCTCTGTAATACTGCCTTAATAAGCTCACCTAACTTCTAAATGCATCTCCACTGATTGTTTCTCTTGAGAATACAATACTCTGTGTGTGGACCCCACTCCGCTCCACTTTTGCTCCACTCAGGCTCTACTATGCTCCCCTACTCTACTCCCATTTCCCATCCATCCACACTACACCTACATTTGTACTTCCCAACCTACACCCACCTTTCACAATTAACCAATAACAGCCTCTACAGCCTCTAACAGCACCTTCCAATCCTCCATCACTATTAAGACCTCTGCCCTGTCTAATATTCTTACAGCCTTCAATAATATACCCTAACTACCCTAAACATATACTACACGATAACCTAGTATTCCTACAATACAACAAACACTATTCTCACTATCATGAAGTACATGACAAGTGGCTGGAATGATGCTTGCCAATCTCACAAAACTTTCTTTTGCAATCACCATAACACTACTCACCCTTCTCAAACATCACAATCTTACAATCACATTTACATCCACCCACTTTCTCGCCTACAAATTCACAACTACAACAGTCCTCTAACTCAGCACATTTTTCAACCCTATCTCCCAAACTGTATCTACACTCAGTACTAAATGCATGCATCTTTAAACACTTAAAGCTAGTAAGCCATCATTCTCCACCTACCTATATACACATAAAAAGGCTAGATTTTTCTACACATATCACTATGCCATAACTAAGCTGGTCCAAAGTGGAGACATCCACCCCAACCAATTGCACCCCTTTCAGAACAACACAAATCCTCTCCCAAGCTACAACTCAATTCATAACCTATTTCTCCCAAACATAAATTTTCAAAGCATATACAACAAAACCCATGATCTTCACACAACCCTTTGAGACTATAACCCTGACATACTTAACAGCTACTGAAACTTGACTAAAACCAGAAATAACTAGTAATGAAATACTCCCCACTGGATATAACATAATTAGGGTTACCACCTGTCTCACAAACAGTTATTCTGTATCTAAAATACCTAAATGTTATAAGAAACAGAATAAGCAACTAAAATGCTACAAGAATAAGCTTTTATTTAGGCAAAAAAGTTAAGTTCTATCCTTTGTAGTGACCATGGGTATAAGGTGGCAACCCTAAACATAATCAGGTCAGACGGACTAACAAAAAGAGGAGATGGACTAGCAGTAATTTTTAAAAACACCCTAGAAGTAATTCAGCATCCTCATACTACCTCAAAGTTTCAAAACTCTGAAATTCGCATTACCCAATTTAAACGCAGTAATAGTAAATCAATCTGCCTGGTAGAACTATACAATCCCCCTGGAAACAATGTAGCCGCAATTGAAAAAGTCTTTCAGTGGCTGTATCACAATATAAAAAAGACCATAATCTTTGGTGACATAAACATTCACTTGAAAAAAAAATTACAACTACATCACCTGACCTAAACCTATTTGGATTCTCACAGCTATTAAACATCATTACCAGGACCCACAAAACATTTAACAAAGAAACCACACTAGACTGGATTATTTCAAATAAATCCCACAATATCACTGACACTGGAACCTTACCAGACAGTATTAGTGACCAAACTGAAATCTAAATTGATGCATAGAAGGTTAATTACAGATTATATGGAAGTAAAACAGTCACTATGTAAAACTAACTGGAGTGGGCTGTTCAGTGGAAAACTGCAGATGAAATGTGGAATTTTTTGAAAGAGAAATTGTTTGAGTGCAAAAAATCAAAAAATGTTTAACATAAGGATCTAGCCATATAATGTCAGGGGAATATATTTCCATAAGAACAAGATATCTGATTAAGGTTAGAGACAAAAAATATAAGAAACAGAAGAGAGGTCAAACTATAACTTTGAGAACTGAAATAAACAAGTTGGACAAACAGATTAAGTATAGTGTGAGACAAAGATCAAGAAAAATTTGAAGAAAATTTATATAAAGATATTGAGCATAATAGGAACACTTTTTATAGATACATAAGATGTGGAAGGAGTGAAGACATACAAATTGATAAACTGTGTGCAGATTCTAATTTTTTTTTCTCAGACACAACAGATTATAGATATATTTATAAAATCTTATGCAAAACAATTTGGCTCCACAAAAGGGGTGATAAGTTGTCCTAGTGACATCCATGTAACTCCAGATACTGGAATCAAATTAGATTATATTGAAAAAGAACTGCACAAACTGTATCCAAACAAAGCACAGGGAGGAGACAGAATTAGTAACAATGACCTGAGAACACTTTAGCAAGAACTTACGGTTCCATTATATCTGTTATTCACTAGGTCATATAAATATGGGGAGATTCCACAAGATTGGTGACATGCGCTTATTAAACCTATCTTTAAGGGAAAGGGGAGTAGGACAAACCCAGAGTCATATAGAACCTTAAGTCTACTTTCATGTTGTGGAAAACTAATGGCAAAGGTAATATTGGATAAGTTATTGTCAGAAATGGATAGGTTGAGACTTGAAACCATATATCACCATGCCTGTGTTAAAATAGATCTATTACCACCTGTAGCATGATGTTCTATAACATTATAATAACAGCTAAAAATGAAAAATTGTGCTGTGATGTAATTTATATAGATTTAACTTCAGCATTTGACAGGATCATACACAAAACACTGATCAATAAATTAGTACAACTAGGTATTGATGTACAGTTGATAAGATGGATAGCTGCATGGCTTACAAATGGGACATGGCAAGTATCATACAGCAAATGGGACAGGTGAAATCCTTGGTTACAGTCAGGGTGTCCCACGGGGCTCTGTCCTAAGCCCTTACTTGTTTAGATTGTATATTTCAGACATAACTTTTTCATTTGAGATGTTCTACAGTCTATATGCAGACGACCTGAAATTTGGTAAACTGATTACATGTGTTACAGATATGGCAAGTCTACAAAATAACTTGACTAAATTGACTATTTGGGCACAGGAGAATAATATGCTGATAAATACATAAAAAACTGAGCATATAAGATATGGGAGACATCAATTGAAAGGTGACTATTTAATATAGCACACAGTGATTGAAACTGTAGACTCGTTTAAGGACCTGGGTATATGTGTAGATCCAGCTATGAGTTTTTCTAATCATATCAACCAATTGGTTAATGATAATTATAGAACTATAGGTTGTATAAAGTGATTTATAAAGTCAAGGAAATCAAAACGATGAAGTCATTGTTTATTAGTTATATTAGACCCAAACTTGAGTATGGAATAATAATATGGAAACCCTATAAGAAAACAAGCATGAGTAAACTGGAAAGAGTACAGCAGAAATATACCAAGGGCATCCATTGATGTGAAAATGTAAGTTATTATGAAGGACTAAAATATCCAAACTTGTACAGTGTCTCCTACAGCAGATCTTATTCAGGTATATAGGGCATTTAGAGACAACTACCTCTGGGAATGTTTGGGGTTATCAAAAAGTACTAGAGAATCATCAGACAACCTACATAGAAGATTCTATAGGAATGAGAAGTGTACTAATTGGTTCTCTGTTCCAGATGTTGGGGATATGGTTTTCTTTTATGGATCTATGCTTGGAACAGACTACCAAATTACATTAAAGCAAGTACTTGTTTAGATATTTTTAAGAACAGCCTGGACACTTATTATGGGAACAGGTTATTTGGTATATTGGCAAGCTAGAAGGGCATTAATGCCTGTGCTTCAAATATTTGTATGTATATATGCATGTATCTACCTGCCTATGCTATCAGACAGTGGCTAAACTTTCAGAAGCAATTAACATACAAACAAGTCCGTAATCTGCAGAATTTCAACCCTAAATGCTTACTACAACTCTAAACCAATATAACTGGAACTGCCTAAAAACATTACTATTAGATGAAGCAGTTAACCAGAAGAACATACAGAAACAGATCAAAATCCAAGACATTTAGGAATCCAATTTTGTCCTCTGTTAAATTGCTTGGCCATATTTTTTGTTGATGGCAAAAATAGTTCCTCAAATCATGCTCACAAACTTTTTCATATAGGGCCAAAAGCGGGTGGAGGGGTGGATTAAAAGCACTTGCTACCTTAAATGTATTTAAAACATTAGGTACATTGTTGACAATAAGGGAGAGATTCATTTTTCTTAAGAATAATTTCAAATCAATGATACATTCCGTTAAAGAAGCCCTTTTACTAGGGAAGAAAGTTATGAGTAAACTAGAGGTGTTAATTAAAAAATATACTTTTTCCAGTTTGAGTGAGCATATGGTGTTTTTGTAATGTAATGATTGGCTTATGTAAACAACATGATTTAGATCTTGAGTTTTAAAAGGCTTTCAAACTGATTGTTCATTGTCTGATAGATTTTAACATTGGTTAGAACGAAAGTGCTTACCTTTTGAATCAGGTACTTTTTATCTCAAGTGTTGTTTTTTAATTTTTATTAAATGTATTGATTCCATGTTCCAGTGCCTGGATTCCTAAGTGTCTTGGATTACAAGATGAAGCAGTTACTCATTTTAGTCATATCTTCCTATCCAAGATATTATAAAATGTATCCACACACCCAGTTGCTCAAATACCTCACCGACCATAACCTACTCTCCTTGACTCCACATGCCTTTTGGCCTAATCACAGCACCACTACTGCCCTTTTAAACTTTGCAAACACAGTTAATCAATTCTGAAACAAAGGTAACTTAAGTCACAACAGTCTTCTTAAACCTATCCAAACCATCCAATAGTGTCTCACATCAGAAACTCTTTGAGAAACTAGCCTCTCTAGGCCTCAATACCCATCACTAACCTGATTCCACAGCTACTTATCCAACAGGAAACAAACCGTGAAATGGCAACAAGACTATTTTGATTTCTTCATAGTCACAGTTGGTATCCCTCAGGGATCAGTTCTAGGACCCTTACTTTTCAATATCTTTATCAATAATCTGCACTCTGCACTCTGCCACTAAACAAGCTATGCTGGTACAATATGCAGATGATGCTACTCTTATCTGCTCAGCCCAAACATTAGCCTCCCTAAAAGAAAACACTCAGAGGGCCTTTTTAGCAATAGAATCCTAGCTAGATAACTCAGACCTGCTCTTAAATGCTAAAACATGCAACTGATGCTTTTCATTCCTAAATATTACTCAAACCAAAAACAGTCTTTTCATACCCTATCAGCAAACAAAACAAAAACAGAATATGTCACACAGGCAAAACTCCTTGGAGTAATAATCGATGATAATCTCAGATATGACCAACACCTACTCCTAGTCATCAAAAAACAAATTGGAAACTAGGATCCCTCTACAGGGCTAGGAAATTCCTCACTAATAACTCCAGAAAAAAAACATAACACAAACATACTTATTTCCATCCCTACTCTACACCTCACCCATTTTAACAAATCTTAATTTAATCATCAGATATAAACTAGAGACCACCTATAACAAAACTGCAAAATATGCTGCAAATAATCCGCAAAAAGCACCACTGCATAGCACTAAAAAGCTTTAACTAGCTAGAACTTAAAAACCACCTCAACTACCATCAACTTATTACAGCCTATAAACTAATAACCTCCCCAGAAAAATGTTCAGCTTTAAAAAGAATACTACAGCCCAAACTAATTAACTCCCCAGAACAATGTTCAGCTATAAAAGGAATACTACAGCCCAATACCACTAATTGACAACAACAAAAATTTTCTATCCATCACAAAATCAAATAACAGTGCAAGAGACTCACTATAATCTAATCACGTAACAAAAATCAGGAACCAACTCCATCCTGAAATAAGACAGGCAGACACAATGTATGTCTTCAAAGCATCCCTAAACAAACACACATGCTAAATAACTGGTTGTGCTCCTGCACTACAACAGGCTACCCCCCCCCCCATACTCAACCTAAATTCCACCTTCAAAGTTACACTCCCTTTTACTTGACTTTTCTGCACCCTAATATGTATGTAACTTTATATCTATCACTAAGAAATTTCACTGTATATTCTCCTACAACTGTCATTTGCACTATTCTTCTACAGATTGCCAGTCCACCCACTACCTACTTTCTCGCCTACAAAGCCTGCATTTCCTAAATAACCACCACTACATCTATTTTCTTTAATGTAGGTCTATACAAGCTGTCTGCCTCAATCTATCTAATGCTGACTAAATAGATTTATGGACTCAGTGAGAGACATATCTCTCAACCGCTTTGCATGTGAAATCAGGACAAAAACTTAAAATAATGGGGCCAAAGGCCCAAAAATAGTGACATACTTCAAATATTGCGTTTATAAATTTAGAAAGTGGTTGGAATAGCACAATTTGTGTTCTCATGAATTTTCTGAAGGATATGAAGTCTGAAACTTAAATGTATGTCATTATTGAGTGACTTCATTCCCAGCGATTTGCCAGAAAACCACACATTTTATGAGGAACAGACAAACATATAAGGCAAAATCTGGACATTCTGTGTAAATCTTGAAAGTTGAGAGGTATGGTGAGATACAGGAGATTACAGCTGTGAATGATGTTATCCTGTAAAGAAGCTGTAAATCTCTAGTATGTTGTATGCTGAGAAAAGGAAATTACATAGAAAAGCCATAGAGGGGAGAAACCACTGTTATGATTTATTTATATGTGGAAGCTGAAGGTATAGAGGTCATTTTGTAGGGAGGAAACTATGCAATGGGGAGATAAACCTTGTTTAGGATGTAGCTGTCCTTTTAATGATTATTTTTTTTCTGTACTGTGTTTTTTAAAGACTTCTAAATTTAGAACTGATGACAAGCACAATTTAAGGAAACTGAACCAAAATGGCCTATGTTTACTTGCATTCAGTTACTATTCCTGTCTTTGTACATTAAAGAAAATCACTACTAGTTGTTAATTTTTAACTAAAACAGCAGCATCACAGCTTTATGCTGCTTATTTGAAAAATGTTATACAAGTTTTATTTATTTAGTTTAGTATGTTGACCAGGGGACTGAACTTATCGTTAAATGATCCATGTCACCACCAAATGAAGTACAAATATACCATAATTATATAATTGCAAGTTCATTATGTAATATAATTCAATATTACAAAAATGAGTTGGTATTGTTACATTGTGCAGTACATCTTATAAATGTGGGAGGTAAAGCCTTGGCTATTGTGGTCATATAGTGTAATAAAAAAGCAAGCATTTATCAATATTTATATTAAATAGCAAGATCAAGAAAGCTTCTATACCCAGCAGTTATACTGTCTAGAAACGAAAAAAAATACCTTTCACTACCAAAGGTGGTATACAGGTAGACAACAAGCAACAAAATAAAATGAATCCTGATACCACCACCACAGCTATAACTGTTAAAACCACTTTATTAACAAAGGAGATATTAAAACATTGCTAGACCATAAAACAAAGTTTGTCGTCCCTTCTCAAACGATAAGCGCTTTCAATAATTCTTCTTCAGATCGTAAAGGAAACCAGGACTTGGCTTAATTATTAAAGGATATCATTATCCTATCAGAATCCACAATCCTTCTTGTTGTAGACTCTTGTCCAATCTAAAATCTGAAGATGAGACACACCTACTTTTCAACTAATCGTTGGTCTTCTTGTTTTCAAAATCGGTCTCAGTGGCACTATAGCATTGAGGCCTGGTGGATGATCGGCCCGTAAATTAATTATCCATTTGATCTCATTCTATTCCATCCTATTGACAATATCACCCTGTTTCTTAACTAAATAAGTACTCTATACCACTTTAAAATTAAAAGAATGTGTGGGAAATTGAAGAATATGAGCATCTAAAACATTATGCACATCTTTGGCTCGTATATCACGAATATGTCTCTGCACTCTAAGTTTAAATGCTTGGTCAGTTTTTCCGACATAAAATGCTGGACACAATTTATAGGTTGCTAGATAAACCATGTGCTGAGTATTGCAGGTGGCTTTACAGGAAGACCTATATTCAATACCTAAAATTGGATGACGAAAAAAAAAATGTAGTGTCTATATAAGCACATATCATGCATCTTCCACATGCCAAAGTCCTTTTTCTCCCTCTATATGGGGTCTTATGAAACCATCTTTAAGACATAATAACCTCTTAAGATTTTTCTTGTTTTTATATGCGAACCTTGGTGTATCGCCCACTATTTCTTGCAGCTTTTCAACTTGTGTTAGGATGGGCCAATACTTCCTGATGATATCACACAAGTAACTATTATCTGCTGTGTAAGTGAGCATGAGTCTAGTCATATTGTTTCCTTTTGCCTCTTTTACTACTTGTTCTACTCCCAATGGCCTCTTATAAAATGGTCTTCCTTTCATCTTCCTTAGTTGATGAATGTCATTCTTATTCATATATACGTCCTGATCTGAGTATCCTCTATGTTGTAAATGATTACGTAATTTCTCAATTTCTCTTTCAAACACCACAACTTGTATACATAATCTTGATTTCCAAGTTGTTTCATTGCGCATGATATTCTTTGTCACATGTCTTGGATGCATAATACTTTTATGGAGATAGTGGTTTCTCCAAGTATCTTTTCTATAGATTGTTGTATCCAAGTGTCCATCTCTTCTCAAGATAATGTGTGTATCCAAAAAGTCTATATCCGCATTAGACCAATGACCAGAAATACAGGGAAGTTGGTAGTCTGATTCATATAATCTTGAAACAAGGAGAGGTCATCTTCCTCACCCTCCCAGAATAGGAAGAGGTCATCTACAAAGCATCCATAATATTTGATATTCCTTCTCCATGGATTGTTTGAATTAAACACACTGTTCCTCTCCCATTCTGATAAAACCAAATTCGAATAAGTATTGTCACAGGGGGTGCCCATGGCTAGCCCCATCTCTGCCAATAGATATTATTGCCATAAATAAAAACATTCATCTCCAAACTCAGCTCCAATAATCCACATAGTTGCTCCTCCTTCATTCCTAAGACTTCTTGGGTCACAACTAATCTGATGGCATCAATCCCACAGTGAATGGAATTGATTAAGCTGCTAATGTCCATGGTCACCAGCCAAAGTTTTGATGTGTCCACTATTTCATTCATCACCAAGTTTAATTTACTCAAAAAATCACCTGTGTCCCGTAGCACTGTGTCTATTTTCATTAATAAAGGTTTAAGCTCATTTTCCACATACAATAATATAGTCTCAGTAACCCATCCTTGTTCTACCACAATGAGTCTTAGTGATGGATCTGAAATGTCTTTATGAATTTTAGGAAGTCCACTGATGGAGGGAATGGTTGGATGAGATGTTTCAAGAAAATCCATTAGCTCTTGGTTAATTAGATTCTCCATCAACATATATAAACTGCCTTTTACTTTCTGTATCATCTTTTCCAACTTTGTTGGTGTAACCTTCATATATATTCTCTCATTGTCTAACATCTTAAACATTTTGTTCTTATACCATTTGACTTGTAACACCACACTAGCGCCTCCTTTGTCCGCAGGTTTCAGTAGTATATTATCATTCCTTTGAAGCCTATACAATGCTTCTCTTTCCCCTTTAGTGATATTATTGTATGTTCTTATTCATTGATTCCTTTGTCTTAGCTGCTCTACGTCATTCTCACACATACGTATAAAGAGGTCCACAGCTGGATGATTCATAGGGACAAAAGTATTGGGTTTCTTTAGTTGTTTTATTTCCATAAATGCTCTTAAGTGTCACATTACATCCAAAACACTTCATATCAAAAACAAAACACACTTAAATCAGACATTATTGAAGGAATAAATGTTAAGCCTTTTTCTTTTTTTTCGTCATCCAATGTCAGGTATTGAATATAGGTTTTCCTATAAAGCCACCTGCAATACTCAGCACGTGGTTTATCTAGCAACCTGTAAATTGTGTCCAGTATTTTATGTCGGAAAAAACGACTAAGCGTTTAAACTTAGAGTGCAAAGACATATTCGTGCTATATGAGCCAAAGATGTGCATAATGCTTTAGCTGCTCATATTCATCAATTTCCCAGACATTCCTTTAATTTTAAAGTGGTATAGAGTAGTTATTTAGGAAGGAAACAGGGTGATATTGTCAATAGGATGGAAAAGAATGAGATCAAATGGATAGTTAATTTACAGGCAGATCGTCCACCAGGCCTCAGTGCTATAGTACCATTGAGACCGATTTTGAAAACAAGAAGACCAATGATTGGTTGAAAAGGAGGTGTGCCTCATCCTCAGATTTTAGACTGGACAAGAGTCTACAAGAAGAAGGAGGGTGATGTCCCAATTTTTAGATTCTGATAGGATAATGATGTCCTTCAATAATTAAGCCAAGTCACGGTTTCCTTTATGTTCTGAAGAAGAATTATCAAAAGTGCTTATTGTTTTAGAAGGGATGACAAACTTTGTTTTATGGTCTAGCAACATTTTAATATCTCCTTGGTTAATAAAGTGGTTTTAACAGTTATAGCCCTGGTGGTGGTATCAGGATTTGTTTTATTCTGATACTGTCTAAAAAGGTCATTCTTAGACTATTCACAGTGGTTATCAGAGGACCAAACATACAGACTAGTCATTAAAATGGGGGAGCTACATGTGTATACATACAGGCAGGCCAGAGGTTCATTTTGTAGCAGAATATGTTTTCAAACAGTGCCTGGCTGTGCTGTACAGAGAGAGAAGGATGGAACCTATATTGCAAACCAGACAACTTGCAATCCAGTATTGTCCCCAGCACTGCAGGAGCCAAGTAGAGAGGGAGAGGAATAAAGGGACATGGTCTGCTTGATTCTCCTTGGGGGGTGAGCAGGGGAGTGGACACTCAGGGAGTACATGGGAAACTTTGATTACTCTGATGGAGACTAGGAAACCACTTCTCATGGCTGAGGGAAGGCAGTAGGATTGCTTGCTGGTGACATCACTTGTGAAAGTGAGCAGCAGCCAGTATGGACAGCCTATTACACACCCTCCTTTGGCTCTGCAAAGCAACTGTTGACAGCAGAAAAAAAACTTGAACCACTTCTAAAGCCTGTCTAAATAATAACCTCTTCTATTTGTCCTTCATCCAAGTTACAGGGAATGAATGGGCCAATTGACCAGGAGAGGGCTGATAGTTAATAAGCAGTGGGGTTAAAATGTGTAAAAACTGATAATGAAAAGAATATGTTTTCGTGATAGATTTGAACCAATAGTGACTTTAAACTCACTCTAGAATAGTTTGTGGTAGGACCGAAGACATTCATTTGAATATTTCTGATTTGGGAAAGAGACAAAAGCTGAGAAAGGTTTAAATAAGTAGTAATTCAGAAATCAACACACTTTCTGCTTATGGCTTGAAGTGCAGTGTTTTGATGGCACACAACATATTCCTCCAAACCCAGACAGACAGATGGGGTAATAGTGAATGGAGCTGATAACAGGCTGCCAAATGATACCAAAAAATCTGTCAGTTAGTTCATAGTTCATAGTACAGTGCCACAAACATAAGTTAAAATAAAAAAGTCCTACTATACATACACATAGGACCCATCCAGAGAGACCCTGTCAAAAGCAGAGAAACATTGTTAAAAATTGTAAACCTTCCTTTAACTATTCATCACAGGAGATATGTAAATTTTCTGAAAAAAATGAAAGAGAAGCATATAAAATATGTAGGATTTTAACACTATAATTTCATAAGAATCTATCAAGTGTCAGAAAAAGTCAAGTTGAAGTGTTATCTGCTCATGAACAATGGTATGTCTCTGAAGCAAGCCTTGAGCAGAAATGTAAGTTAAATATGAAGAATGACTTGTGGTACAGTACCTCATGAATATACAGGGATGTGTCTGACACACAGATCCCTAATGCATCTTTGAAGCATGTGAAGAATAAAATGCGTGGCATTTGTCTTGGCAGACACAGGTAAAGGGAGTGGAGGGAAGGAATAGCAGGAAGTTCCGGCACATATCACTACCTCAGCATTTATAAGGGCATGGCTTAGTAATGCTGTGACTCTGCTAATGTTAATCATACTTCTCATGTTCTATTTTAAGAAAAAAAATAATGGCTCACATATCTACCCTTCTGTAGAGTATAGTTGTACTGTCCACTCTGATGTGATGCAAGGATTGACTGACATGAGTCGATGATGGTTCTCATGACAGACATGTAACTTGCAGACTAGAATTTATCTTTGTGGGAAACAATGCCTGTACTAGTCTTTATGTAAGGAATACCACTTGCCTATTGAATATAATTGCCTTTTGAGGCTGCAGATAAGAGCAGACGTTAATGAGATGCCTGATGGCTGACTTCCCTGGCTAATCATAAGTCAATCAGTTCTAGGAATGGGTATTAACATAAAAGCAATCAGCCCTATCTCACCTCACCACACTTAAACATACACACAAAAAAGTGTCATCTATAATGTTTACATTGGTTGTTTAAAATCTTTCCATTCATCTGTTGTAAGAAAAAAGTAATCAAAGCCTCAAAGCCATTCATGCTATAGTGTGTGCCTTCCAACATTATAAAATAAAATTCATGTTTTTATTTGCTAGGAGGCAAAATCCCTTGTTTGTTTGCACACTGAGGAGTCATTTTGAACCACATATCAGTTTGCAGTAACATTTTGTATTAATACACCAAGCTTTTCAACTAGAAAAAAATCCAGAGAGTAAAAGTCATCATCCGCAAAGCATTGTGTATTTGTCAGGTCTGAAGCTGCTGCATTTATTAGCTGTGAGAAAAAAAAGGTACTTCAGTATTTCAGTTACAGTGTCTTTATAAAAAAATTATTTTTTTCCATTAGTATTTGTGTTTCATTCCTTGATGAGTCTGGAATAATGTTTTGTAGTTTTCGTGATGTAAAAGCAGATTAAGAAAAAACATGTTTTTGAAAAGATTTAGTACTCTGATCAGACAGAGCAGGACATTTGCTGATAAGGCATTGTGGACACATGAGACTCATGACTACAGCATAAGGTCACTTACCTCTTACCTCTTTCATGTAAAACCGAATAACGTACTTGTCTCATGCAGTGACGCAGAATTACTCTTTTTCACCTTATCTGTTAATGGATTGTGACATACATTTTTATTTGTCTCTGGAGTTCCACTGTAAAACCGAGACATGTTTTTCTTTCTTTTTGCTGTTGTTTCTATCTTGCTGGTCAGAAATTACAGTGCTTAAAAAGTAGTTTCACTTTATTTAACCTTACCATTACTGAGACAATAAAAATTAACACTTTACAGTAAACCATTATCCAAGGTGTGTGTGTGTTTTTCTTAAACTAGTTCACTTAGGAAAATACCATTTTTTTCTCAGAC
This sequence comes from Protopterus annectens, assembly GCF_019279795.1. Lineage (NCBI taxonomy): Eukaryota > Metazoa > Chordata > Ceratodontiformes > Protopteridae > Protopterus > Protopterus annectens. The sequence continues at coordinate 729,034,800 of NC_056741.1, read as the reverse complement.
AGTTTTACTGTTGTACTTTTGTTACTTACGTTATTGTTGCCAACTTCCAGGCTCCAATGTGTTTCTAAACACAGGCAGTGTAATTAAATAGCATAAGACCTGTGAATACCTTTGTAGCTGTCAGGATTATTTTACATTTATTTTTCATTCTTCCTTAGTTCTCTTTACTGTGTTCTCCAGTGTTATTCTTCATGATAATTGTTCAGCAATACGTGGAAAACATCTCCATTTAAACAGTGACTCATGACTTGGGGTCAAGCATCATTATTGATTGAGCTGTCTAAGCAAGTGATCTCAAATGAGTAACCTCAGGACAGAGTAAGCTTGTGAAGCACCATCCTGAGGTAGGTCAACAGCACTAGTGTTTGTTGATATGCTTTTGTGAAGGAACAAGTAATAAACCACAAATCTATGTATATTTAGATTTACCTGGAAAAGACACTACTGCACACAACTGACTTCATGTTGTTTTGAGTTAATTGCCTGCTCTTTGTTCTGCCATTACTATCAGGACTACAAGCTTGCTTATCAGAGAAGCACAGGTAAATGACTTCCTTGATAACTAATGCTAGTGTTTTTGCATATATGTTATTTACAGCTTTTATTAACATATCTTATTTTTTATTTATTCAGTTATTGTGAAAATGTTTTATTATTTCGTTTATTGGCAAGGTGTATATCTCTCAACTGTCTAGATTTTCATAGAATGCCCAGATTTTTTACTCATATTTTTGGTCTGTTCCTCATAATTTTTTTTTTGCCAAATCATTGGGGTTTTGAAATCACTAAATAATAATAAATAGTGGCAGACATTTATGTTTCACACTTCATATCCTTCAGAAAATATGCAATAATACAAAACCTGTTATTCTAGCAACTTTGTAAGTTTATATGAACAATATCTAAAATCTGTCCCTATTTTTGGGCCTTTGTCCCCAGTTATTTTGGACTTTGTCCAGATTTCTTGCACTGAGAAGTTGAGAGGTATGACAAGAAGCTTTTGTTATGCTCATCAGATGTCCCTCTTTTAGAGAGGACAATGCCACAACAAACAGGCACAGAAAATTAATGCAATTTGTAGCAGGCAGATTTTACTAATCAATTCCAAATACACGTTAACAGCAAAGAGTGAAGTACAGCAGAGTTCAGTGGTAGTAGGAAAAGTGCAAATAATTAGTTCAGGCAGAGGCTAATGGGTATGATGAGCAATGCAAATATGAAGCAGTAACAGAGGAAAACTCTCTCCAGATAAAATACAGTAGTCATCTGAAAATGAGCATATATTCACATTATTCTGAGTGTGTATTGGAGAAGGAGAGGTACAAGTTCCTGCCTCACAAGGAAAATGGATGTAAGAAATATTGAGGCAAACTGATCTTTTTTGAAGGAATAACTTGTGTTATTCATTTATGGAGAAGAACATAGAGGAAAACAACATATCCAACCTTAGATAATTCTTTGACAACATTTTTAGGCAAAAATGTGTCCTGACCTTTTATTTTTTGTGTATGTGTGGGAAAGGGGTCATGCTATGTCATTATGACTTTTGAAGACTGCTTTGAAATACAGAAGACCTAGCTCTTATGTGACCTTTACCTTCAAAAGATGTTTTGTACACTTGGAGCGTGTCCAACTGTGAATGTTTTTGATTCTATTTCCAAGCAGTGGACTGGACTTTAAACCTGTTGTTTTTTTCTGGACTGCAGTTTGTACAATAACAAAGTGGCACTGCAGAAGCAGCACGTCAGGAGTTACAAGTAAATAGAACTGCATTCCTCCTTTCAGGAAGCTGTTTCTCACTGTGGAAAATCTGATGGAATTCTAATCTCAAACAAGCTGTACAACTCATGTAGACCTGCACAACAACTGCTGCAAATCAGGTTACCTTTTCATGTGGAAGTTTTATATTTTCTGGAAAAATACTAAGTCCTTAGTAAAACTGATTAATCTTAGAAAATTATCCATGTTGTACAAAAGCAGTTTAGATTCCTCTACACCTACAGAATGTAAATTTTGAATTCATGTGAGAATATATAGCAGTTTTTTTGAAAGTAAATGAAGTGTTTCTAGGCCGAGATGAAGCAGTTAGAATCTTATTAGAGTTAAACATGACAGACGTACTGCCGGAAGTCAAGCATGCAAGCCTTCTTACTCTGTAAAAGTTAAAGAAATCATAAAACATAGACAAGTAGGTAATTTCTCTAGGTTGTCAGTATAGTAATGGCTGTAGTACTTGCAGTATAAGGGACACTGCACTGGCAATAGGTCTTGTATGTCAGACAATAGCTGGTGACATGTAACAATATCCTAAAAGGTAATTTGCTCTAAATAAGTAGGTATGAAATCCCACTACTATATTATGCTATGGTGAGCACAGAAGCATAGATTTTGTTGACTGAAAATTACTTCTTAACAAACAGAACTAGATGATAGCTTCTATTTTTATCTATCTTGCACTTAAATTAACTTGCTTTAGAATAACACAAAAATGAAACAAAAATATTAGCTCTTTTTAGGAACATGAACCTGAGACTTCCAGCATTCTAATCTGCTATCAGTGCCTCTGAACTATAATTCATTCATCCTGTCTTCTTGATCTTGCAAACAATATTTATTGATTATTCTTCAAGTGGCAGTTTTTTTTATATAAATCATTTGCAAGAATTTCAGCAAAGCTGTAATTCTTTGTATACTACTTAACTCCTCTACAAACTGTAGCATGTGTTCTACTTTTTTCCAATTTGAAGACAGCCTTATTCTTGGACTATGTTTATAACACGGGTATGTTTGTAGGTCACTACTTCTTACTTTTTATTCTAGTGTATTTATATGGAGATGTCTTAGCCTGTCTAACACAACTTCAACATTAATTTAACTTCTGTCCAGTGGAATATCTCTAGCTTATATGCCTTCTAAAGCACAAACTCTAGAACTGTACATGTTCTCATGCACATACCACCTCCCTTTTCCTACAGGAGATTCCATTATTTGTAAGATTAGAAATCCACCAGTCTTATCAATAGATTGCTGCATGACCTTGTTGCTGTAAGGTTATCAAAAATTATATTATTAAAGTTTATTAACCAGGTTGGCAGACAGATTTAATACACACCAAACTGATGCCTTTTAAAGAAAAACAATGAGATTTTTAACTGGCAAAATGTACATACATTTGCCTGTTCATTACCCTAAGAAACAAATCTTGGGCTCCATTTCGATAAACCAATGATCAGCACTCAGAAGTGAGATCTTGCACAAGTCAGAGAGAGGGCACAGGATGCCCCCCCAGTGATGCAGTGAATATGTCAACCATCAGATGGTGGGGACTAGGGTTTAAAAGACAGATGCCACTTTCTCAGTGGCAAAATGGTGTCTGATAGTGAAACTGTGACTACTAAAAACTATTGTTTTATTGAATATGTACATTTTTGCAGAGGTATAATGCTCCCTTCCCCATCACTGTGGAGGTTGTGCCTCCACAATCCCTGATGCTTAAATATATTAACTCCAAGACTGCCATGTCTCAGAGAAAACATAATACTCCAAGATGCCACAATCTTGGTCTTTATACAAAAGCTAAAACACATCATGCATTTTATATTGCACATTAGAGTGTCAGATACAAATGACTCTCAGTAAGCAATGTGCCCCAAATCTTGTACTCTAAATACTGTACTTCTTACCTAAAATGCATAAAGTTCTTTGGGAAAGTACTAAACATACTGATAGATATGTAGTCATTAATTGTTGCCTGTGCCTTGTTTTTGCAAAGTTTGAGCTATCCCCCCAAAAAAATTATGTTATAATGCATTTGGATGGCTTTACATTTATACCTATGCAAGTTTCAGATGTGCAGTATTTTTAATAGTCTGTAACCATGCCTGTCAAAGGATATGCAGTTGTAATGTCAGATAGGGTGACATCCTGATAAGTCAATGGAGAAGATAAGTGATGATGAAAGAGACTTTTCAAATTGTTACATAGCTCCCGGCCTCCGTGGCATGGAGTGATGACCTAGATGACTCAAGTTTGAATAGTGACTTGGGTGCAGGATGAGCCAAAGAGGGGTATGGGGATGAGCAGCTAGCAGTGGATTAACCATTCGGGGGGGGAGGGGGGGTGTTAAGATTTTTTTTGTTGGTCATTGCTTCAATTACAAGCAGTGGGCTGCATTAAAAAAGCCATTGACCATAGGCTTAGTATCCCATGCTAGTAATGGTAAATTTCAGTGGCATGTGTGTGGGAGCACATACATGTCAAAGAGAGGGCATAGGATGCCTAATGGTGATGGGGTGCCTATGTCAGCTCCCAGGGGTGGGGCTTAGGCTTACAAATGCTTTGATGGCCAGCTCCAAAATGCTGTCTGGCAGCTGATTGGAGGAGAGGTGCCTACTGATTGGGGAGAGAGAGGAATAGCCATCTTCATGCCCTGGTCTAGCAGTGGTAAGCCAGACCTATCCAACAGTTGGGGATATTCCCACTGTGACTGGAGACAAGTAGGATTGGTTGCTACAGGCCACACTGGGAAGGTAGGGTAGACTAATCTAGTTGTGATCGATGATATCCCCTCAAGTAGGCAAATACAGAATAAGTACTAGCAGATGCAGTAACCACTCTCAAGTCTGTCTGGATCACATCTCCTCCAAATGGCTTGTACTCCTAATACTGGAGCTACCAAGTACAGGGGAATGATTTGGGTCAAGTCCCATTGGGGAGACTTGATGGTCAACAGACATGCAGGGATAAAGCATATAGGCAAAAAATGACAGCGTAGTTCTAACCACAATAGTCCCTTATAACTATAAGCCATCTGTGAGCAGTAACTCCTATCTCATTTCTTGACCCTGATTCTTAAGCAGGGACTGCACAGTTGGAATGGCATTTGTTTTTTGTTTTTTTTTGGGGGGGGGGGTTATAGTATCTAATGATAATAATAATTACTGAGCTGGGTATGAATTTCACTGCTAACAGGTTGAGAGTAATGAATGGTTAACAGGCAGTCATTAATAAAGATCATAAATACTCCCAGAATGAGATGCTTTAGCTTGTTCCCTAATAAATGGACGTTTGTCAATATAGTGCCCATATATAAAAACACAATCTTAGCATGTCATTCCCAATTATTATCCTGCTAGTCTAACATCAATATTGAGTAAATGTTTCAAAAGGTACTTATCAGCTATTATGAGGGAAAATGAATGAATTTAATTTATACTAACCAACATGGTTTTATGAGTAAGCATTGTACATTTACTAATCTTGTCCAATTTTAGGATAATTTTAGTGAAGTCTTGGACAATGGCATCAGTATGAGTGGTCTATCTGGACTTATCAAAAACTTTGGATAATATCCCACACATGGTATTAATCTACCCCTGATCACCCAGAATGTTAACCCATATGTTATTAATTGGGTCGATGGATGGCTCAATGATAGGAAGCAATGTATTAAATTGAATGGCCATTTTCCAGTTGGTCAGAAATTGGTTCTGATGTTCCCCAGAGGTCTGTATTGAGACTATTACTGTTCAGTTTTGATTTTTCTTTTTTTATCAAATCACAACACATACTGGGTGCTCATATATGTAGAAGAAATTAAAACAGGTAAAATTTTAACTAGTGCCCCTGACTATAATAAATTCAACTCATATGTCCAGGAGATATACAAATGTTTGAGCATTAATGGCTTATAAATAAATATTGAAAGGAGTGTGTACTTTGGTTTATTCTAATCTGAATATGGATTCATCTTGGGTAAAGATATTATTGATGCAATTTTTGTGTATAATGATTTGGGTATCTGCATAGCACATAATCTGGACTTTAAAAACAACACTTTTTCAGTCAAGTTAAAGGCAACGCAAGATACGTGGCTATTATTAAAAAAATGTGGCACTAAATCAGGGAAGGCCGCAGTTAAATTATTTACAACCTATGCAAGACCAGTTATGGAATATAATTCTTTATTTTATTCATATTCCAAAGGAGATCTAGCATTACTGGAAAATATTCAAAGGAGGTTTATCAAATGTATTTCTAAATGGCAAAAAGATATTTTAAGAAGAACACTTGAAGAGGCTTAAGTTATATTCATAACCTATTGTTGGTTACATGGCAGGTTATGTCTGGCATATGATACACTGCATGATGAAGAATTTAGGTTATTGTTAACCATCAATATGCTACCATCTTCTAAATCATCAAGAGGAAAAGATTTTACATTCATGATTTCAAAATGTAAAAATGCTACCAGGACCAAATGTATAATACAGTTGTTAGTGAGATCTTAGAATAGGCTACCTCTAAGTAAAACATGTTGTATCACACTTGATTCATTAAAGAAGTCATTAGACTCTTGGTTTGGAAGAAATACATACTCAGGAAATGTGGCACCTGCATGTTAATGGCCTTCAACCTTAATGCAGTACAACCAAACTATAAAACTATAGTGTGATAAGACAGTGCACTGGCTAAAGTTTTGAACTGTCAGCAGTAGGTGTGCCTTACCCAGCTTCATGGCACAAACAGGTAAAGTCCTGGCTAAGCCCAAGGAGACTCAGGTTTGACTAGTGGCTTGCGTAATAGAACAGCTGGCACAGAAGAGGTAGTTTTAAGGCATCTGGCACTGACTTGTCAGTTTCAAGCCATGGTGCCATGGTTGGGTCCATTTGGAGAGGGTAGTTACATGTTCAGTTGCCTATTAATCATGGTACTGCTACCAGGATACCATATGTGGAAGAATGAACATGCATTCATTAGCTGTAGCCAGATATGGTTGTCAAAATCATGTAACAGGGGTAGAACTTAGTGAAAAAAAATCCCAGTACCTACAAAAGATGATGGCCCTCTCCCAAATTTTGACTGTTACCATTAAGGAGAATGAATGGGCTGACAGGTCATTTACCTTAGTGGAACAGAGGGAACTATGGGATGACAGGAGAGAGGTTAGGTGGCGAAGATGGGTTCAGGGGGGTGTAGATGTGCATTAGAGTGACATGCCATTTAATCCTTAACCATAAAACTATATATAAAACAGTAAGAAAGATCAAAGCCAAATAACAGATGCAGTCCAAGAAATCCAATAAAGCTTTGTTGAGATGCTTAAGTTACACCAGTGTATCATATAAAAGTCAGCTTAATGGTGCTTCCATGTTAACAGTCAGTTCTGAAAAGTGTCTTTCTTTATTTATTTAACTTAATTTAACAAATGGCCTTGGTGGCTAATATTTCACAAAGAGTTTGACTTAGTCATTGCTGCTGTTGAGTGTAGTGTTTTGGTTGTTGTGATGAATACATTCCAAGGATGGACTGCTGTGATGAATATAGTCCAAGGAAGTCATGGTGCCAGTTTATTTGTCTCTTTATCAATTAGGTTATTTTACAACATAGCCCATTTCTCTGAAGGGCTAGGAACCATAGACTGTGCACATGTTGCTATCAAGACCCCAACCAATTCAGAGAGCCTGCAATACATCAACATTAAGTATTTCCACTCCCTGAACTTCATTCCTTCATGCAAATAGATGGTGGAAATTCAGTACATGCACAGTACTAGTAAAAAATAAAAATCATTGTATTCAACAAATGCAGTGAGGTAGAGAGCAGGTTGTCTATAATACCCTGGGCATTTATACTGTGTCTGCACACCACCCAGGCAGTTCATATTATTCAAACATCTGAGGTATACCAAAGATTCCTGACAGGAGTGTTCCCAGAGGTTCACATGGTTAGTAGGTACAATCATCTGCTAGATAGACAGGTATGCATACAGGCACTGTGGCGTGCACTCAAGGAGGAGGAGAAAAAGGTTACATATGTCTTGGGACTGCTGGAAGCTTGAAAGCAAAGCATTTGCACTGCATTTTACATCTAGAAAAGTACACTTGAAATACATTTAAAATACTGCGCTTATTTTGCCATTTAAATCAGTTTTGTATGTTTCACGTTGTCTTTGTTCTGTATCTGAAGTTAAAGATATTAATTGAAGATAGTTTTATAGTTGCGATGGTTTATAGTACAGTATTTTTAAGTGGTTTCTGTGTTGTGCCTAGATGTTTAAATCATTTCTGAGTGGGCTCTCATTTTGTTGCATGTTTACTATCTCTCTTCTGAAACTGAAACTACAGCTATAAATTGATTTCAGTTTTACAGTATCCCTTGCTATGTTTCTGAGCTCTTAAGTAGATTATTAGCATTGCTCATCTAATTCTATTTTGTTAAGTTTTCATATTTAACAAAAGTCCAGCTTTGGCCCCCTTTAGCATGTACCTGACCAGATATATGTAACAGTTGGAATATCCACAAGAGTTCCTTACCAGGATAATCCAGGGTATAAACATATTGTCATATGTGGATCTTCTTAAAGCCCTATCTCTGTACTCATTCCCCTACAGGTTACTGAGAGGTGGTCTATGCCTGGCATACAAGGCACCTTTGGATCCAGTTCAGTCGAAACTTTTTCACATCCTCAAAATGAACATCATCAGAACCACTAGATCCAAGAATTTAAATTTTGCTTGTCACATAAATAAGACATTTTGGTCAGAGGATCCTCATGCTCTGGAACAGGCTCCCCATCCATATGAAGCAGAGTCCATCCCAAACTCAGTTTAAGTGTAACCTTAACTAATGGATGGGAAATCAGAAATTCACCCTGGGTCATAGATATTGGCAGACATTAATGTCCAAACTAACATACGCCCCCCACATAAACTGTAGAAAGTTCCTAACCAACATACCAATCCTAATAAATGCCTGTGATACATAGGCACACAATTAGGTTGGGTTGCACAGCTAGACTTATAAAGGCCCTGGTGGTCATTAGCTTATGCCTATGAACCTATAAACAGGAGACATGCGCATTGCATATTTATACACTGTCACACAGAAGATGCCCATTCATAGATTAAAATTATCTGTACATTGCCAGTTTGCCGTATACTGTGCTGTTTTATTTCAAGTGCCATGGGAGATATGCTGAGATAATAATGCTGCTGATTGTGTTTCAGAAAAGGAGTGTTTTGTGAAGACAGACTGGGACTATATGGTAACATATTACTAATTTTTTTTTAATTCAGTGACATCTGAGAGCTCAGGGACACAGACAAATGAAGCTCTGTCTGTGATACAGATGACCTAGGATTGAAAAGTGACACGTGTGATGAAGGAACATGCGGAGGAGTCTTGGTATGAGTCAGTGACAAATGTCGACTCTTGTATTTGGAAGAAGAAAAGGAGCCACTCTTTTATAAGTACTCACACACAATGGTAGCTTGGTGTTATAGCAGGGGTTGCACAAAGAACCTGGACACCCCTCACACAGTATGGTGATGCTCTATAGCCAGATTAGACATGTAGACAAGCAGACGTGCACTTAGCATTTTTTTCTCTTTTTCTTCTTTTTTTGTATTGGAGTTTTTCCCTTTTCTGGACTCCACTGAAACTGCTTCTTGTCAGATGAATATTCCTGGTTAACACAGGCAAACAGATAAATTGGGGCCAGTACTGTGGAATAGCTCATAGGCCATGGTGGTGCAGTGGTTAGCATTGTCGCCTCACAACAAGAGGTTCTCCCATTCGATTCTCAGCTGGAGCACCTTCTGTGTGGAGTCTGCATGTCCTCCCCGTGGTCGAGTGACATTTAAAGACATGTAGGTGCGTGCCTGAAAGGGTGCGCCTTCTTTGAAGGCTGGGCATCAGGTTGGCAACTTGGCACTGTAAAAATCCACTGCCAATCATGTGCGGACCGGAGTTCCACTGTGGCGACCCCTAACCGGGAAAAGCCGAAAGACTTTTTACAGTGGAATAGCTCATATCAAGCTATCACCGTAATTTCAGTGAATTTTGGGGCAGAAGTAAAAGGCTGTGATTGTTACATGGATGATGATCCCTTCTAGAAAATAACAGGTGACAAGGGCATTCAGATTGCAAGGAGGTAAAGGCATAAAGAGAATTAAAAAATCTCAGTGCCATCTGAAATTTGCTTGGGATACTGCTTGTGATTCAGTTTTGCTTAAATCTTCTAATGGCTATAACATGTAAACCAGTCTTACATACAAATCAAGAAATGTATTTTGCAGAATATAATATCTGTGAGGGGAATACAAGAAATCACAGCTAGAAAGCAATAGGGAATCATACCTGTATGAGTAGAGGGAAGAAACAATTGAATAAGGCAAATAAAGGTTTACCCGTGAAAACAGGATAATACATAAGAAAATCAAATAAAAAGTGCTTCCAAGGATACTGGTTTAACCAAGAACAGGAATAGAATATGTGACAGAGGAGTGATTAAAAGGAGGTATGGAAATGAACACAGTTTTTTTTTTTTGGTAATATTGTTATTCTGTATTAGTGTGTAAGGCTTGTATTCAGGGGTTAAAATAAGAAGATGTGGGAAGTAAATCATTACACAATCTACTTACATACAATAAGTTCTGAAATATCTAACACGACTAACAGTGGATGAGGTCATGAGTCTGGACTTGATACATCTTTTAAAATAAAGTAAACTGAGAAGTGGCCTATACCAATACTGGCTGCTTCAGTAACTGATTTATTTTTGCAACAGAGCTGGCTTTTAGTATTGAAGCTACATATCAGTCTGAGCTGTTTATATGAATGCTAGTACTGCACTCTTGTCTGATTGGCAGTTCTTGTGAACTGTCCGTTGTCCCCCTAACAGCTTGCACCTGGGGCAGCTGCCATTTCATCCTGACATAGCTACGATACTGAATTTGTTCCTCCCAGATATAGGAGCCCTTCTCCCCATTTGTTCTCACCTCTGGGTGGTGAGGCTTGATGCTGAGACTGATGCTATCATCTACTGGGAGGAAGGTTTATTTTTTACTTATGCTTCTAATCTTCCTGCCTGCAGCTTGCATGTTATACTATAGCTGCTGCCAGTAGGCATATGTGTGCTACCACAGTTGTTAAATCTTTTGGCTGAGCAGTACACCTCTTGCAATGTGTCCATACAGGGCAATTTGTTGCAGGTGGTACAGCTGCATTTCTGCAGGTACTGCCAATGAATCACGCACAGCCATTATTCTTCCCTCAAGATATGCAAGCTGGTATCATCCACTCATTCTCATCCATCCACCTCTGGGTCATTCTAGTGCCAATGGAGTGCTGATAGTTTCATAAAGCACTTCCTAAGAAACAAAGGGCACATGAGCAATTCAGGTGTAGAGACTTTGTCTAATATTAAAAAAACAAAGGGACAACAAGGATTATAGACTGCATGCTTTGACAAGTAATTTTCATACACAGGTTTAATGAAAAAAAGGAGAGATGTGACATCACTTTTCTGGGTTAGTGATCAAGTAACCTCAATCCTCACCACTGACATTGGTGAGGGACATTCACTTGGAACAACATAGTGTTTTCAGATGCAGCTCTCTGCACCAAGCACAATTTCCCTTAAGAGCACACAGGGAATACACTCCCACCCCGGGACCGGGTTTCCCCTCTCTCACCAGGCATGAAGTAAGACTCCTGACTGACCACAGCTGTAGAATTGAGTCCTCAGCCAAGTGTTCCTAGCCAAATCCTCCACCACCCTCTCTATGAAACCACTGCTCTGTGTCCCTGCTACAAGTAGCTGCCGCACACATTCTTTGAGATTTGATTTTCACAGACACACACACACCTGGGAAAGGCTGGCACAGATTTACCAGCTATGTCCCTCTGCCCAGACTATAAGGTAGATACTGCAACCAGAACATTCCAAAGCCAGCAACTCTAAGGCTCTTACAAGGGCACCCAATTATACTGAGTAAATTAATACTAATACAAATGGTAGAGTTTGACTAATGCAGGAAGTCTTTCAGAAGTAGCCACTGTGTCACCAAATAAATATAAGTACTCTCAAAGTTTAAAATATTCTCTAAAAGACCAGCCACAATGAAAAAGTTTAAACATATTTAATAATAAATAATAAAAGAACATAAAAATACTAAATATGTATTTACAATAAACACCATAGTTTCAGTCAGAGGAAATATTAAAAATTACACAGATTGAAAGGTTCACACAGTTTTCCTGACAGATCTAAAGAATTACTGTTTCCTAGTTGACTACTATAGCAAGGCAAGATGATGCAGGTGAGTGGTCCTTCTTTGACAGTTTTCAAAAACAGACTGCCCAGAGACTTCTGTCTCATCTAGTATTAAAACATCATTTCAGTGCTGGATTACAGAATGACATTGCATATATCTGGTCATCTGACTCTGGTTCCCACACTGCCCCCTTTACTAGAAACTGAGCCAGAATCTTGCACATATGTGTTACCATACACACACATGGAGCTTTGCTAAGATGTGTTATAGCATCTGCAAGCTATAAAACAATTTCAAAAATGTCCACCCTTCCAGGGTAGCAATTAGTTCATCCATAAGGATGATACAGTAAGATTCCTATTCCTGGTTTTCACAGACATTTGGTCTCTGGCTGTAAGCAGAACTGTAAGATACAACCTTTATGGCCTACACCCGGTAATTTAATTTCAGACTATTTTTCAAACTTACCTGGACTGAGATTAACCACTTCTCTTGCTGTATCCTCTGTTACAATATATTCATTCAAACAGTTACAATACAGTCTGACATACAGGTGTATTTCTTCTCTGTCCAGCAGGACCCATGGTTGGTACATTTTTAACATAAGCAGCTTTACAAATATATTTTTCAACAAAAGCATCTGTACAAATCACTTTGATGTACAAATAGCATATAATTCTTTACAAAACTCCAGCTAGCTATGCTAGCATATGTTACACATCCACTGCCCTACTACTCCTGGCATAGCTGGCAATACCTCACATCATCACAAGAGAGACAAATGTTGAGTGCTAATTGGCAGTATTGCTGTGAGCTTATGACATATTAAAAATAGTATAGATAACAGTATGGATTACAAAATGATAGCTTTTTCTTCTGACACTATTTGTCTTAATTATGCTGGTATATTTTGTAAGACTCTCAGATGTATATAACTGAGAATCATTTTTGAATCTAATAATACTTAAGATTTATCAAAGTATCTATTTGCAAGGGTAGTTTCCTAAGGTGGTATAGCTGGACTCAGGGAAATGTTTCTATGCATGCTATCTAATCTGACTGTGACTTACATAATATATTTATTCTTTAACCTAGTTTGCTTCTGCAGAAGTAACCAATGAATCATTAATAATAATACAGAGAAATGGATAGGATGGTTGCAGTAAAACTTAAGAGTTTTTTTTTTTACTTCACTATACGTTATTTGTTGAGTTAAAATGAAAATCAAGGACAAAGCAGGTAGCAAATGGGTAGTGCCACACATCCCAGTGAGGTATACTTTCTTATGCTGATTTTTATTTATTAATACTCACCTTATATCATCTTTATCAATTAACATAAGGAAAACAGCATCAAGGGGAAATGAAAATTAGGTTAAGTATAGCATAGAAAGGACAAAGATATCAGGGGAAAGGGACAATGAATCAAAAAGACACAGCATTAAGCATTAGGAAACAAACTAGGTAAGTTAAAATTTTGTTTATGTTCCTATAATATTTTCTTAGTAAATTATCTTTGTATTTTCATGTACTTTACAGTGGTAAAAGTCCACACGATAACTCCATAGTCTCACAGGGGGTTGACATGTTTAAGGTTTACATCACAAACACAAGGCAGAAGGTTTGATTCTCACCTTTGAAAGGAAATTTGCTAGGCTTAAAATATTTATTTATTTATTTAATTGACATTTGTTAACTGGAGTAATCTGACTGAGCAAAAGCTGTTTTTCAACTGAGGCCTGGGGAGAAAAGCTCCTCAGTACAACAAGTTACTTCATTACAGTAACTAGTAGGTACAATAGTAAAAAGCATAAATACTCTAAGCAGGTATAACATAAATAACACAATTATATCACAGATCAAGTTGGCTAAAAAGATATAATAGTACAAGACATTAATAATATATACAGATTATACAGATAAAATAAAAGTTACACACATCTATGTTTCAGTGATTTTGGAGTAACCAGAGGTTCAAAGAATACATTTTGAGTAGTAAATGTTAAATAGTATGCAAGGAAAAAATCCTGTTGCTGGAGAGTTAGTTAGGAGAAGGAACAGCTTATAGAATTGGAGATTAAGCATGTATATAAATTCTAATGGAAGGTAAGGTAGGGGGAAATAGGAAGAATAGGAGAGTTAGATAAATAGTGAGGGAAAGAGAAAGTTAATAAGGAGGTTAGGTAAAAAGCATATTGGAAGAGAATACTGAGAGAGTTCTGGTAAGCAGAATCAGATATGATGACATGTAAGAGAGTTTAAAAAGCATAGCAGGAAGAGAGTAGGAGTTGGATTACAAAAGAGGGTAGAGAGTTCAAATAGGATATTTACAATGACAGGTCCAGGTAGTATTAAGGGAATCTTTTAGAGTTTTCTTGAAGTCAAAAGTCTGGTTTATTTTTTGTAGAGACATGGGAAGTTTGTTCCAGGAGGGGGCTGGTAAATAGCTCTACAGTTTTTGTCCAAAAGAGCTCTTGGGTTTGTAGATTTCTAGGTGAAATTGATCAGTGCTTCTTAGAGTTTGGGGGGGGGGGGTGTAGAGGGAGACTAGAGTGGAGATGGAGCTGTATGCATAGACGTTCTGAAAATAGTGACTAGAGGTTGGTGATCTGTTTCAATCTGGATAGGACTACCATAAATATAATCATGAAATTTTGAACATGCAAACACAATTGCCAAGACTTCTTTCTCTATCTGCGCATACTGCATTTCAATTTGGGTTAGAGTTCTAGATGCATAGGCTACTGGTCTACCCTCTTGAAGAATGACTGCACCAAGACCAAATTTCTAAGCATCATAAGAAAGAGTAACTGGTTTGTGAACATCATAATATCTGAGAGTTGGTGGACTGGCAGTTCTCTGTTTCAGGACATCAAATGCTCTTTGGTGTTACTCTAACCATGACCAAGATACATCTTTGCATGTCAGCTCTCTAAGCAGTGCTGAAAGTTGGCTCAAGTCTGGAATGAACTTGCCTAGGTAGTTAACCATGCCAAGAAAATGTAAGGCTTGAACATTGTCTGGAGCCGGCATCTTGAGAATTGCTGCTTGCTTGGAAGGATCTGGTTATAAGCCTGAACTAGTAAATAAATGACCAACATAAGTAACCTCTCGTAGCCTGAATTTGCATTTCTGAGGATTCAGCTTAAGATTCACTTCACTTGCTCTTTCCAGAACTTTCTTGAGGTTTCTGTCATGCACGGCTTCATCATTACCTCCTACTAGAATATCATCTACTATATTAGCACACGGATATCCAGAAAAAAAATTGCTCCATTGTACACTGGAAGACTTCACTGGCAGAATTTATCCCAAATGGCATTCTCAAAAATCTGCACCTGCCAAAAGGAGCACTGAAAGTGGTTAGCAATGAGGAGCTTCAGTCTAGCAAAATTTGCCAAAATGAACTGTTTGCATCCAAGACAGAAAAAAACAGTGGCATTTGGCATAAGAGCAGTGACTTCTTTGACTGTACACATTGGATGATGAGGTCTTTTCAGTGCTTTGTTCAAATCTCTTAGATCAATACATATTCTGATATCATCTGAGCTTTTCTTATGAGGCACGACAGTGGAAGATACCTATTCAGTAGGTTCATCAACTGGTGAAATTATATCTTGCTGCACAATTTTATCTAGCTTGGCTTTGACTCAGTTCTGCATAGCTAATGGAACTTTCCAGGCTGGTCTGACAACTGGACTGACTTCAGGGTCTAATTTCATGGAGTACACAACTGGTAGTTTGCCTAGTTTGTCTTTGAAAAGATCAGCATAGGTAGAAAAAATAGACTGACCGAAATTAGAACAGAGGTCTTTCTAGCCTACATGGTGCACTTCCTTATTAAATGAAAGTAGTCCCATTTTCAAACTGTCTCTGAGGCCTAATAATGACTGTACATGCCTTTGACCACGTAAAGTTGCAAGTCATAGCTGTTCTCAGCAGAGTAACATGAAAGCACTACTGAACCTTCAGTCTGAATTTCTTCACCACCATAAGCAATATAAGCTTTGTACACTTTTCCAAATCAAGCTTCTCACCAGCACATACTCTAGCAAATGTTTCTGCTGACATAACATTCTACTTTGAACCTGTGTCAGCTTTGAGATCTGTGGGTCTCCCATTTATCCAAACAGTATAAAATACTTCATTCTTTGCCCCTGAATCTACTGCATTGACTATTTCATTAAGCACAGACACACCATCAATAAAAAGTAGGGTTACAGTTTTATAATTGATCAATTTGTCTCTTTGAATGTTCTCTTTTAATAAAAGAATGTGCCTCTTTTGATTTACAAAATCTTTGGAAATTATTCACTTTTTACATCCTTGGCATTGCTGACCAAAAGCTAAGCACTTTTCTTTTTTAGACACATGATTGCCACCACAACTACAACAGTTGACTATGAGGCTAAGTGAGGGTACATGCTTTGAGTTTGCTGACTCACCCTTGTGCATCACTGAGACTGTGCACACTCTGGAATTTGCTAGAAAGCTACATGGTTTACCAGTGACTGGTGCAGGGCTCACAGTTGCTGCCATGTACTTGGGTCTGTTTCTTTTAACCACGTGCTGCATACTACCAACATGAGCACTAGAAGATACTGGAAGCATGCATTTCTCATTTGTAAGCATATTTGTGTGCTTTTCTGTGAACTCATATATTTGACAAATCTCAATGGCCTTATTCAAAGTTAAATCACTGTCATGAAGCAAAATCTTTCTCACAGCATCATCTTTAATACCACACATGTCTGTCTTTTATCAACTCATCCCTTAAATCACCAAATCTGCATGTTTTAACCTTGTTTCTAAAGTCAGTTATATATGCTGCAAAAGTTTCATCAGGCTTTTCATCTCTTGTGTAAAATAAGTGCCTTTCCATTGTAATATTCATTTGGGAGTTACACATTTCTCGAAATTTGCATTTTAAGCACTCGGAATCTTCCCTTGATTCAGCCGGTACCACTATATGATGGTTTCTCCAGCTTCTGAATCAGCTAAATTAAGCAGAATAAATGCCTTCTTATGGTCATCTTTATCAGAAAATGCAGCTTGTATGAAAATATTGTACTCTTGCTCAATTACACTCCAGTTCTCTGCAATATTATTATCAAATACAAGAGGAGCTGGTCTACAAAATCCTTTAGCCATGCCAACAAATTATGCCCAAACACACTGTAATTATGGCCCTTTTAATTACGTATGAACATGCACACACAGCCAGTACTTGCAATAACATTCAAATGTACAATAAACTTTTTGAAATACTTCACTTTGCGAAATATGCTTTGAAATGGCTATATTTTGCAAAATAACTGTACTGTGATACTGCACAAACTTGCAAACAGTTTGTATGCCCTGAATATTTTGAATAGCTTAAACTAATGTAAAGAAGTAGCTCATAGTGAAAAAAATGGCCATTTTCCTTATTTTATATGTTTTATGAGATTCAGACTTTATTTCAAACATTTTCATAATTATTTTGAATATTTTTTTATCAATATGTTGCAGTTTCGGACATTTTGTTTAACTAGAAATTCATTTTGAGTGTTCTGAGTGCTTCATTTTATATTTTTTCAAATAAGAAGTAATTTAAGCAAGTTTTAGTACCTGGAATTCATTACTGACCTGTTTTTGTGAGTTATACGGTCAGGAGGGATGATGCATTCCTCTATATTCCTCCACCATTAACTGAGTGCCTCTTGGTCTTGACTCTGGATCCCACTTCTGATACCATGTCACTCACCTTGGTTTACAATTCAAGACAAACAGAAGGGGTTGTTCATTTATATGCTTTATTACATAGAAACACATCAGGATGGATAGCAGCAGTACAAAATATAAACAAATTGATTAACTGACAGACTACACAGACATGCATGCCTACATCTCAACAAATTACTACAAAATGGCAGTCACACTCACACGTGCTCAGTATTTATACACATGTACAAGCCCATGGAAAGCTTCTTAAAGGTATACATACAGATTAATCTACAGAGTCTATGAAGTAAGAGTTAAAGATTGATACAGTATCTTGAGGGGAATTATTAGGGCATGGATTGGGAGTAGAGCAGTTTCCAAGGTGCAGGATTTGATTGACAGTACACCAAACTTCTTGGTATTCTTATTTTGAGTGGTTTGGGGTTTTAGACAAAAGTTTTTCTTATCTATGTTAAGTTGTTTTTAGTAAGGTTCCGTAGTTCCTTATATGTTTTGTAGTCAGTGTGTAATTTGGTTCATTGTCCTGAGCTTTCGTTCCAGACATTATCTCTTTTCTTTATTAGGGAGAAAGAGTAGCCTGGGTGAGTCAAGGGGAGCATCTAGATTTGACCCTTTTTATTTGAAGGGGGACAAGGGAGTTTAGAGTGTTAAGAAATATGGTGTTAAATTGCTGGATAGCCTCATCTAGAGGTAGATGAAAAAGGAAGGACCAGTTAACAGATTAAAGAATGTTGTTAAAGGATTCAGGACGAAAGTTGGAAAGTGTACAACATTCAGTAAGTTTGCATAGTCTGCGAAGATGAGGAATGAATCTTTGGGCACAGAATGGAGAGGGATCACTAATGGCATCAGGTAGGGATTGGTGGTTGTGATAGAGGTTAGAGTTGGAGACTAGAATCCAGTCAATTATAGATGTGGTGTTATTTTTTTAAATAAAGTAGGTAGGAGTTGGGATGAGCTGGGTGAAGCCATATAAGTTGATGTTGGAGCTTGGACTGGAGGAATTTAGTGATAGCCAACTGGTAGTTACATCACTTAGTAGGGTGCTCTCATTAGGTATATTATCAGAAAAACAGGAAAGAATTTGTTCAAATATATAAATATATATATATATATATATATATATATATATATATATATATATATATATATCTACCTGAGAACAATGAAAGCTGAAAACGTAGACAATGAGAAGACCGACACCAGAAGAATGACAACAGAAATAATCAACAGTTCGGAATCCCAACTCTGAAAACACCGACATGCGAAATGAGTGCAACTGTGTAAGTATGCAATAGTGATGGACTTTAGGGTTAGGGTGCGGGTAAGGTAAGTGTGCGATAGTGACAGACGTTAGTGTTAGGGTGCGAGTAAGGTAAGTGTGCGTTAGTTGTGGACTGTAGGGTTAGGGTGCGAGTAAAGTAAGTGTGCGATAGTGATGGACTTTAGGGTTAAGGTGCGGGTAAGGTAAGTGTGTGATAGTGACGGACCTTAGGGTTAGGGTTTGGGTTAAGGTTAGTGCATAGACAGTTGTGTATGTAAGGTTTAGTGTAAGTTTGTAAGGTTTTTGGTGTGCTTGTGTTGTGTTGTGTTTTTCGTAGACGGACTTGTTTTGTTCTGTTGACTGTCAGGATTGTGGTTTGTCGGGCATGTGAACTTTCGTGTTTTTCAACTGTCGGTGTTGTGGTGTTGGTGATCTCGTTGTCAGAATTTTCGCTTGTCGGTGTTATAAGGTAGATCCATATAGATATATATATATATATATATATATATATATATTTATTGTCTCCTGGTGGTATATATATGGCAGCAATAGTTAATGTTTTATGGTTATTGAGTTTACAGTTAGCAGTTAACAATTCAGCAGGGTGAAAGGCAGGAAAAGGATTAGGTAAGGGAGGCAGATTGTTGGAGTAGAGTATTGCTACGACTCCTCCTTTTTTGGTAGTCTTGTCAAGATGAAGGATGTTATAGCCTGGAGGTAGGAATTCCTTGTCTGATATATGTGGTTTAAGCCATATTTCCAAGATAGTTATAATATTCGGGGAGTGTTGAGCTACCCATGAGTGAAATTCACTTGCTTTATTGGCAATGCTATGAAGATTAATGGAATATAAAGACAAATAGTTTGTGATATTGTCAGAGTAATGCAATATAGAAGGGGTGGGTAAAGATGAATGGGAATTGCAGTGGAGTCCAGGATTTGGATGAATATCACTGGAAAGATGACAGGTATTACAGGGGTACAGAAAACTAGTCTTAATTAAGTGTAGAAAGTGTTTAAATTTAGTTTTCAGATGTAATGAGTTAAGTGGAGGGAATTTGATGTTAGGAATGATAAGGTTAGTTGTAAGAAAGAGTGTGGGGGGTATATGAAAGTAGTAATGTGTGTCTGCATATTGGGTGAAATGAGGAGATGTTGGAGAGGGAATAAGTGGATTTATGTGTATGTGATATGAGAAGAGGTGAGAGAGAGAAGCAAAAGGGGAGGGTGAACAGGAAAGGTTAGAGCATTGTGAGTGTAGAGAGAGAATAATGAAAGTAAATGTAATATAATGTAGAGTAAAGGATGGGGAGTTAAGAAAGGGTTAAGTGGCTGCTATTAAGTGTATTGTAGGAAGTGTAGAAAAAGGGGAGGTGATGTGCAGTTAGCTATAAGTGATGTGTAAAGGGATATAGTATTTAGTGATAGGTGGATACTGAGAGGAAGCAGAGGTGTTAGAGGGGGTAGGAAAAAGGGCAGTTAGCTATAAAGGTAATTGATGCAGGGGTGGTTGGGAATGGGGTAGGGTAGAGAAGTGGAGTGAGCCCGAGCATAGTAAGGGCGAATGAAGCAGGCTGAGCTGTGGAAAGCAGTGAGCTTTGAAGAAAAACTATCAGGGAACCAATGAGTCTGGCTATAGAGTGTGAGCACAGGAACAGTGGGTGGAAAGAGTGTATGTAACTAGTAAAGTATCTAAGTAGAGGACCAAGCTAAAGTATGCATTACTTGCAGACGGAGTATAGCCTATAAATGCCTATATAAGTCCTAAGTCACAAACTGAAAAACAACTTAAGAGTTAAGGGAAAATTGGAGTTAGTACAGTGGGCTGGGAGTGAATTAAAAAACTCGGGGGTAGAGAGTGGGCCTGAGAAAATAGGGTATGCACCACAACTTCTTTGTCTATGTGTAAGTTAGAAAAATTAGAACATTGCTTTAAACAGAGCAACAATAGCCTGCAAAGACAGCTAGCTTAAAACTTACTTATGAACAAACACCTTTCCCATTTGTTCCAACAATCTTTTCTTCCATATATCTTTTAACAATTCTTGTTTATTTCTCTCTGTCTCTCTCTCTTCAAAGTAAATATAATATTATTTAGATGTCCCAGCAAATATATGTCTAGAGATATATTTTTAACCATAAATCATAGTTCAGATCCAAAATGTCAAATTTCCGTGAACTGCATCATCATAAAGAAATGTTCTAATTTTTGTTTCCCTGAGTCTTTGCTATATAACTGCTTCTATTCCATATTTTGAATAGTCTAAAAGTCCTTTCCCATGATAAGAATGAAATGAGGACTGACTTTGTTTCCAAATGTATAGTAGCTCTTAACTGCAGAGAGATGGGTTAGGTAGATGTTATCCTCTGTTTCTGTAATATAGTTTAAATCAGATAACAACCCAAGTCCAGATTCTGTCATTTGTTCTACTTGGGTCTAAATCGTCTTCCATTCCCTGTCTTATTCATCCTGCTGTTATGTTTGCAGCCTGTGCAACACATTTCTATGCAGCAAAGGGGAAAAAGGGTTCAGTTTCCCCAAAGGAAGGATGGAAAGTGGAAACATTCCTAGATTTTCCAAGGGGTTCAGTTTCAGTTTCATTCTGGCCCAAAGGAAGGATGGGAGGTGGAAACATTCCCAGATTTTCCAAATCAGAATAGTCTCACAAACCACTTAAGTTTATAATGTTGTATTTACAATTCCTTTTTACACTGCTACATTAAAGTATCCTGATGGTAACATTTGATGCTAAGGATTCTTATCTATTATGCTCATTTAAGAACATCACTTTGGAAATTATTAGGAATCAGATCAGGAAATAAACAATTCCAGTTTAAGTCATTGCCATTTGGCCTGTTGTCTGTTGTATGATTGCTTAACACTGTCTCTGTGTCAGAACTGAAGGTGTTCACATTCTATCCTAGAAGCACTGCTTTGTACAAGCATACGCATTTCAGAAGTTCCTTCAAGTAATGTTGCCTCTTAGTTCACTCTTTAGCCTAGTAAGTAAATGCAGTCCTTTAGTTCATGCTTCTAGTCTAAGGAAACCATTTTGGCATACGTATTTGACACTACAAGTAATGAGAGATGCTTCTGACCTTGTTTGTGGAGTTTACATTTTAAATCCAAGCCTCCATGTCTCCTGGTCTCCATTCCATTTAAAATGGACATCAGCATGAAGGACATTAATGTACATCAAATGGTTGTGATAGACAAAAAAGATAAGTTATTGGTGCAGTTTGACCCTATCTGTGCAACCAGCTTCTCCCATTTAACCCTTGTATTCCACTTATTTCTTAGCTGGCAACCAATCTCAGTCCATCTTGACAAACCCATGAGACGTCATGAGCTATATTCCATCACAACACTGTTTATGAGTTTTGTGAACCTGCTATTTCCTTTTCTCTGCTACATTAAAGTATCCTGATGGCAACGTTTGATGCTAAGGATTATTATCTATTATGTTAATTTAAGAACATCACTTTGGAAATTATTAGGAATCAGATCAGGAAATAAACAATTCCAGTTTAAGTCTTTGCCGTTTGGCCTGTTGTCTGTTGTATGATTGCTTAACACTGTCTCTATGTCAGAACTGAAGGTGTTCACATTCTATCCTAGAAGCACTGCTTTGTACAAGCATACGTATTTCAAAAGTTCCTTCAAGTAATGTTGTCTCTTAATTCACTCTTTAGCCTAGTAAGTAAATGCAGTCCTTTAGTTCATGCAATCTAGTCTAAGGAAACCATTTTGGCATATATATTTGACACTACAAGTAATGAGAGATGCTTCTGACCTTGTTTGTGGAGTTTACTTTTTAAATCCAGGCTCCTGGTCTCCATTCCTTTTAAAATGGACATCAGCATGAAGGACATTAAAGTACATCAAGTGGTTGTGATAGATAAAAAAGATAAGTTATTGGTGCAGTTTGACCCTATCTGTGCAACCAGCTTCTCCCATTTAACCCTTGTATTCCACTTATGTCTTAGTTGACAACCCATCTCAGTCCATCTTGAAGAACTCATGAGACGTCATGAGCTATATTCCATCACAACACTGTTTATGAGTTTTGTGAACCTGCTATTTCCTTTTCTCATCTATACTCTGTTGATAACATATTTGTGGTTCTTTCTACCTAATATCCTCCATTCTTTATTATTCTGTTAGCTTTTCATTGTACCTTTTGACCAGCTTGATATCCTTATCCTTATATGGACTTCAGACCTGATCAAAGTACTCCAGGTATGACTTGATCAGGGATATAAGAGAGTAATATAACCTCTTTTATCCCTGAGTCAGTTCCAGCAGTCACACAGCCCACCATCTTATTGGACTTGGCTACACCTTTTTTAGTTTGAACTTAGTTCATTTCTACTTTTACTACGACACCAAAATCTTTTTCCTGATGTTTGACTTTCATGGTCATTCCACTCATCTGGTACTCTTCTTTGAGAAAATTACAGCCTAGGTAAAGTACTTTATCATTCACTGCAGTAAACCTTAGATTGTACTCCTCAGTCTACTCTGTTAGTCTCTTCAAGTGTTTCTGTGGGATTCTTATCCCATCCTCTGCTGTCCCTTCTACTGGAGTGTCATTTGTAAGTAGATTTATCCTATTTTCATTGCCCTTCATTATGCCTGATGCAAACATGTCATTACCCCACTAATCAGTTATCTTGTCTTTGATAGGGTTCTTTAACTACTACTTTTTGCTTCCTGCCACTCTACCTTCTTTCTGCCCATTCAGTTAACTTCTGTCCTAGTCCAAGCCCCATCAATCTGCTTGTTGGCCTCCAGTGGGGACTGAGTCAAAGACTTTTTTAAGTCAAAGTATGCAATGCTGACCTGATTTCCTTTCCCAAGGCACAACATATGTGTGAAAGTTATTTGTTGTCTTCAGTAAACCTGGAACATCACAAGTCTTGAATGATATGTGTTTACTGTAAATAGTTTGCTAAGTTCTCCATTAGTTATTACACTATACTTTTTATTATAATTGTGAACTGATATTGTAATAATTTACTTCTGGTTTTAAACAATGAGGCAGGCATGAAAAGGGTCCACTGGGATCAGTCCACCATCCTGGTAAGCAAAATTAAATAAATAAATACGTAACTAAGTAATCAAAATAAATAAAACCAGTCAGAAAACTGAATCAGGTTGGGCTTAACATGGTCTGTTTTCCATAAATCCATGTTGCTACTACTGCAGATTGTTTAACTCCATAAATCCAACTAGCCTTTCCCTCATTATGTTCTCCTTTGACTTTTATTGCTGTGGATGAGAACAGGCTTATAGGTGTGTAGTTTTCTGGTTCACTTCTAACTTCTCTTTTTCTCTTTGTGGGGTTGGTACCTCCAAGACCTCCCACCAGTCAAAGCATGCGATGAAATGCAGAAATGGTGAGATAAGAAAAGTGAGAGACATGAAAAAGGTAATAACACAGATAAAAAGCAGTAAGAGAGAGAAAGAATGATAAAAAACACTTTAAAAGTATGCTTGAATAAGCTAAGAACACAAGCTATTTGCAATAGTAGTGTTAATGGCTGGCGACATGGCAGGATGAATGCATTGGATAATGTATGGTGATTGGAAAATGCATATGGAGATTGGTTAATGTAAACTGATGGATGATGCAGCCAGAGACGTCTATTTAATAGATGTGGGTGGAATGTGAAAACAAGCTCAGCAAACTGGACAGTTTGAAAATTCTAGAGATAGTATCAAAAAGATGCTACAAGTACAAACAGGAACATCATAAGAAGAGTGACAGGGGTCTGCCCATAATAACATAAAATCATTAAGGAGCATGACCGATGAATATAAATCAAGCTGACACTTATTTAAAAGTATAACATAAAAGTGGGGTGGCAGCGAAAATGAAATAGGGAAGCTATGTCTACATCTGTCATGGGGAGGAAATTATGAAGATAGTTACCAATACGAAAGTACTGTGGGGCTAACTCTGATCGTTTCATTTGAGCTTTAGCTTAGAATAAGTGGAAAAATCAGTAAAGAGGTGAGTATGTATATATTTTGTGAACTGCTTTCAAAAATGGGGGTGAGGACTACAGGAAATATAGATAAGAACCAGAGGTGCCATAAGGCAAAAGTAGAATCTACTATAATACAAGGGATTAAGCTTTACAGAAACTATTAGGCCTTACAAAATTGCCAAGGCTATACAAAACAGAGAAAACGAAAAAGACAGCCTAGAACTAGATATACTAATATGGAATGTAAATGGGATGGTGGAAAGGAGGAAGATGGAACAAGCCATGGGATACACAGTGAAAACCAAAAGACAGATGCATTACTTCAAGAGACACTCATGTCAAACTAAGCCAACAGGAATTTGTAATAATGAGTAGGAAGGAGGGATATTATAAGGTAAGAAAAAGAGAGATGTTAATACTGATCACAATAAGAGAAGGGTTAAAAACAGAAGAAGAAAAAAGATAAGCAGTGGAGGTACATTATTATAGGACAGTTGCATCAGTATATTTGCCTTCCAAATCAAAAATCCAAGACAACAAGCACATTTTACAAGAGACAGTAGCATTCCGACAAGAGCTGGTGATAATCATTGGAGACTGGAATTTAAATAGTAACTGTAAAGAGGTCTTGAAAGGTCAGAGGAAAACAAAACAACCAAAGGAGAGAGGGTACCTAGAAAAACATTTATAACTTTTTGGATTCCAGGATGTAACTCAGGATCTTCTGCAGTGAAAACAACGCACATACTATGCAGCACAATATAATAATATATTGGCAAGAATACACAGGGGATACATAAGTATAGAGCATGCTCATTGGGTTGTGTGGCATGTGACAGAAACTCAATATTGATGCCAGACCATGCAACATTACAAATAAAGTTAAGTAGTAAGCCTTTACATTACTGGGAAAGACACTGCCAATTTCCAACTTACTTCCTTAGAAAGGATTGTTTAAAGGGTGAATGGAGGAGATATTGACAGACCGACTAGTTAAATGAAGTGCGTACTTTTATTTTCCTTATGGTGCTGAAAATACTTCTCAGCTTTTTTTGCTCAAAACTTCTGGACAGAGACAAAATCATGAGTGGGGGAAGGCCCAAACCCCAGAGACAGGTTTGAAGTATTATACTCATTCACTTTAAAAAGGTTATCAGTGTTTTGCATCAAATTGCATTTCCTGAACAATAAAAAATATGGAATACAAATGTCTGGCATTACTGACTGACTGTAATCCTCAGTAATTTACCCAAAAATAAAAAAATGCACAAGGGATAGAGCAAAAATATTAGGCAAACTCAAGGGCATTCTGCAAAATTAGGGACAGTTGAGAAGTATAGTGCTGCATTTCAATTAAATGATATTAGCTTAATTTTCTGTGCATAGGATGGGTTCCTTGGAATGACTATTTTCTGCATAATTTCATAGTTAATCACTATGGTATGACATGGAGTATTTTATTTTACTTAAACAATAAGCCATATCTGACTTAACTCCAGCTTTACTCCATAGCATATCGCCTACTCCGAGGTTATCTCTGCCTAACATATAAAGCTATGTCAAACCCAGAGCTGTTGAACATGCTACACCTAAAGAAATCTCAATCCCTCCAAGCTACACACTCTAGGGACCTAAAACTTGTCACTTGTCACACTGTGTGTGTGTGTGTGTGTGTGTGTGTGTGTGTGTGTGTGTGTGTGTGTGTGTGTGTATGTATATTAAGGGGCAATGCCATAGGATTATTAATTTAATACCTGTCAGAAGGGAAGGAATTAGAACTATGAGGAATGGTAGAATAATATAATGCTGGAGGATATCTTAAAGACATTATATAACAATAAACAGGCCATGCTAGAGGGATAGATTCCTGTCCCAGAGACTTCCCATAATCTAGAACAAGCTACCCATCTATGTCAAGCAAAGTTCCTCTTGATGAGTGGATGGGAAATAGGAAATACACCCCAGGGATCACTTATGTGGCTCTGCTCAACAGGGACACAGGAAAATAACTTTCTTGGGTGGCGTAAGCCAGGGAACCTTGTTGGCTAGGCTTACTTAGGCCCTTGGGCAGATAGCCTAGTACCTACCTATGAACCTATGAGATGTGATTGATGCTGAATATGCATATAGTAGAAACAAGTTACCCTTGACAATTAGGCCTTAAGTGATCAATATTGCTGGATTGTGTGTATTCAGCCTTACCCACAGTCCAAGCATGAAATACTACTGTTGTAGAGTGTGAATATTTAAAATTATTTCAAAAATCTGTATAAATAATTCCATTGTGATAAAACACTTTTGTAATGGTTCTGTTACTTATATTCATATTAGATCAATGGCTGCTATGGGCATGTTCATACTCCTAACAGTGTTTACTGCCCTACAGCTGTGTGTTTTTAGGGTGAAGTACAAATCCTGGCACTTCCACTTCAGTCTGTGCTGAATACGGGATATGATGTGCCACTTTCTTGACTCAATCTGCCAACTTTTTAAAATTGGTAATAAGTAGCAGTTTGAGAGAGGTGATATTTGTGGATATGCTTTAAGAGGTGGTATTTCTTAAGACACCCAGGGAG
Source organism: Protopterus annectens (assembly GCF_019279795.1). Classification (NCBI taxonomy): domain Eukaryota; kingdom Metazoa; phylum Chordata; order Ceratodontiformes; family Protopteridae; genus Protopterus; species Protopterus annectens. The sequence goes on along the minus strand of NC_056741.1, from coordinate 729,007,184 downwards.
ATAAAATGGGTATGAATAATCTTTATAAAAATGTAGCAAGTTGTTTTATCTTATATTATAGTAGCGTGAACCTACAGCACACACACACACACACACACACACACACACACACAGTGTGTGTGTGTGTGTGTGTGTGTGTGTGTGTATGTATATTAAGGGGCAATGCCATAGGATTATTAATTTAATACCTGTCAGAAGGGAAGGAATTAGAACTATGAGGAATGGTAGAATAATATAATGCTGGAGGATATCTTAAAGACATTATATAACAAAATGGCTGATGAGTATTTGTTAAACAATGTCAAGAATATAACTATTGGTGAAAGTAGTGTAGATCAAGTACCACTTAAAAAGAAAGTCACTGATTTGATTATGGCAATGGCACTTACAGATGCTGCAGACAGCTTAGTCATTAAAAAAGTAGTTCTAAACAAGTGGAGATTTTTTTCAGTTGATTCTACTATTATTAATAAAATTAATGAAAAATAGGTTTATTAATGAAAAGTCCAAGAATTTTAAAAAAATGTAATTTGAAAATTGTCCAGTCAATGAACACAGAAGTAATATATATTTCCAAATGTAGGTTCATGGTAGATACACCCAGCTAATATAATCCATTGATTAACAGAACCCAAGCATGCCCATTTTTTTACCTGCAATTCTGATTTTGTGTCTGTGTTGCTGTGTGTTCTACATGCAAAGCTTTCTATGTGGGAAAACTGCTACGAGATTTCACACTAGAATATATAATCAGATTTATACCATGATGCTAAAAATCATTTAATGCATTATTCAGGCATTCAATAATACATGAATTTTTTTAACAGATATTTGTTTTAAATTATTAATTATGAACCACTGAAGTGAGAGGAGGGGGAAAGATAATCATTTGGGATGTAAAGAATTTGTATGGAATTCATTATTTAATGTCACTTGCTCCCCAGGCATCAATGATTATATTCATTTTAAATAAATATGTATTCAAAAAAATGAAGGATTTGCAGCATTATTTTTAAACGTTTTTAGTCTTTTGGGGTCATGTAAGTAGCCTTTATCATGGAATGGTAATATGGCATTTCAAGCTGTTATTTTTTATTATTGCCTTATGAAGTTTTCATTTAGATTGTAAATGAGTTGATAGCACTTATTGTAATGGTTCATATCTGATCTGAGTACATTTTTAGTACCAAAGTGAATGTGAAATGTGGCTATTTTGTACCATAAATTATTTTTTATCTTTCACATCATTTTACACTACTTTCTGTTGGGCACTCGACATTAGTACATTTTAGTTTATTATGCAAAAGAAACACCAAAACTTCATAGTGATGAACTTTTAACTAAGATATAAAATGTAGACAATGACATGGTTCAACGTTCATTGTCATCTTAAAGAGTGAATTTATTTATGAGTGCATACTTTCAGTATAGTATAGCAGGAACATTTTATTTTACTTAATTATGTATTTATTTTCATTTGTGAACTGGGATGGTCCGACTGATCAAAATGCTCCTTTTTAGCAGAGTCCTGAGAAAAATAAGATCCACAGTTAGAGTGCAAACAAGGATCAGAAATAGTAATTTACATTATATATGCATGTTACAGTTTAGAATTACTCAATAAACAGTAAACAAAAATGTCACATTCTTTTTCTTGACATGTCCTGAATCATTGAAGTTCTAGGGAGAGACACGGTCAGTACTAAGCACTAGTGATAAGGAAAGAGAGGAGGAAGAGGGGACAGTTAAGAAATAAGATGACAGAGGGGTAGGATGAGTTTATGAGTAAGAAATGGTGTAGACATATAGTGTGACAATATAAATAAAAGAACAGAAAAGATGTTTTCATGTTCAGTGTCAAGTCTTAAGTCACTCTGGGGAGAAAAGATCAGCGGTAGGAAAAGCTGGTTGATTAAGGAAAGACGAGAAAGAAGGAAGGAGTAACATGTTGGAAGATGAAGTTTTGGAGTGAACCTGATAGTAATAATTCAACTGATGTTAGAGGGGATGAAAGAGAAGACTCTAGAGAGTTAGACATTATCTTCATTCTTCACAGTAACACATTATTACTAGCATGGAGCTGTTTGATTTTTAGTGAGGAATGTTTTAATATTAATTTCATCTCGAAAGTCAGGTAGGAGAGTGTTTCAGATTTTTGCAATATAGACTGAGTAAAGGAAGTCAACACAGTTGTTAGCTGATTTGGTGAGTGACATCTGATTTAGGTGTTGTGGTCTTAAGTACCTTTTTGGGACATAACGTGTAGTGATATATTGTAGGTTTGGACATTAACTGGGATATTACATGATGTTGGGAATGGCTGAGTATGCTTTACAGATTAAGACACTGGAGTTGTTAAAGATATTAACAGAGGTGGTCTGATCTAGTAAGCTGAATGTAAGTTTAGCAATACTATTGTAGGTCTTCTCTAATTTGTGCAATTGTGATTTTTGGATGTTAGCATTGGTGCTGCGTATAAAAGGCTGGGTAGTAGGAGTGACTGAGCAGGAACTGCAACTCTGGTGTAAAGAATTTTGTAACTCTGTAAATAATTCTAAGCTTTTGGTTTTCATAGGTTCATAGGTAAATACTAGGCTATCTGCCCAAGGGCATCTATAAGCCTAGCCAGAATGTGTTGGCTTTTGCCACCCCCTTAGATTAGTCCCCCGTGCCTCTGTCCAGCAGAGCCATTAGTCCCCCGTGCCTCTGTCCAGCAGAGCCATTAGTCCCCTGTGCCCCTGTCCAGCAGAGCCTTTAGTCCCCCGTGCCTCTGTCCAGCAGAGCCTTTAATCCCCTGTGCCTCTGACCAGCAGAGCCATTAGTCCCCGTGCCTCTGTCCAGCAGAGCCATTAGTCCCCGTGCCTCTGTCCAGCAGAGCTATTAGTCCCCTGTGCCTCTGTCCAGCAGAGCCATTAGTCCCCTGTGCCCCTGTCCAGCAGAGCCTTTAGTCCCCCGTGCCTCTGTCCAGCAGAGCCTTTAATCCCCTGTGCCTCTGACCAGCAGAGCCATTAGTCCCCGTGCCTCTGTCCAGCAGAGCCATTAGTCCCCGTGCCTCTGTCCAGCAGAGCTATTAGTCCCCTGTGCCTCTGTCCAGCAGAGCCATTAGTCCCCCGTGCCTCTGTCCAGCAGAACCATTAGTCCCCAGTGCCTCTGTCCAGCAGAGCCATTAGCTCCCCGTGCCTCTGTCCAGCAGAGCCATTAGCTCCCCGTGCCTCTGTCCAGCAGAGCCATTAGTTCCCCGTGCCTCTGTCCAGCAGAGCCATTATTCCCCTGTGCCTCTGTCCAGCAGAGCCACTGCAGTGATCCCCGGGGTAAATTTTCTGTTTCCCATCCACTCGTCAAGGTTTCTCTTGAAGAGCGTTAGTGAGGGGCTCTGCCTAATGTAGATTGGAATTCTGTTCCAAAGCATGGGGAGTCTCTGGGACAAGAATCTACCCCTCCAGCATGTCCTATTTATAGTTGTGGTGAGGTTTAGATCCCCAAGCATGTGACTCTCTGGGATTTGATATTTTTTTTAGGTGGAGCATGTCCATCGATTCTGGGTTGGACATGGCCTTGTATGTCAGGCAGAGATCACCTCTGAGTAAGCGATACAGAGTACAGCTGGAGTTTCTTCAGTCGGGCTGCATAGGGCATCCGTTTGAGGTCAGTAATCCTCTTGGTGAGGTACTTCTGTGGTCTTTCCAGCTTTTGCAGGTGTCTTGTAAGGTACATCCCAAATGGGGCATTGTACTCTATGATGGATCTGATGAGTGATGAGTAGAGGGGCACAGTAACCTCTTTTGTTCTAGATGCGAACCCTTTTGTGATTAGGTGGACAACAAAGGATTTTCTAACCAGCTTGGCAATATGATTGTCAAAGGAGAGATTACTATCTACTTGGGTCCCCAGATCCCTCATTGCAGTTTCTGTATTTATGGGACTACCACGTATGTGGTAGTTTGCAGGTACTTTGTTTTTTCCAAAGAGGATGACTATGCACATTTTGGCATTTAGCTTGAGGCCATGATTTTGACACCAGGTATCCATCTCAGTGAGACCCTTCTGGAGGATGTCTTTATCAGCCAGAGAGTCAATTATGGCCCTCAGTTTGCAATCATCTTGAGAGAAAGAATGGCACACATGGACACAACCCTAAGTGAGGAAGTAGTCAGAGGGTTTGCAGCTTAGAAGCTCTTCTGCCAAAGTGCAGGCCTCAAGAAAAAAAAAAACTTCCAGGAAAACTGCTTAAATTTTAAGACCTTGATCAGTACATAATAAGGAAGACTTTCCCAGCCAGAAAGACACCACAGAACAGGATCTTTCATAAGTGATCTCAAAATAACCTTCAGAAAGATTATGTACACGTTCAAGGAATGCAACAGACTATAGGACTTCTATCAGCTAAATGAATCATTGGATTTTCAAAACGTATTCTAAAACTGAAGGCACAGACACTGTTAAAAGGGGTCAAGAAAAAACACAAATGTCCACTTGCTTTTGCAGTAAAGCTTCTGGAAATGACAATGACCTGCACCATCCTAGATGTAAAGACAGTACTAGAAGCTGAATGAAACAGAAAAAAAAAGGAGTACATCTGGATGGTACTTGTCAGGATAAAAGCATCTCAATTATATTGCTGAGTAAAAGTGATTAAATAAATTACAGTGACTGCATGAGAAGTTCATAAACCCTCTTCAAATAATGTTATAATTTTGGCAAAGCTAATTAGCTCAAATGCTTTTGTCTGAAAATGGAATGACAAACAAGGTCTGCAGGGATAATCATCTGAAGACTAAAGTGACAGAATTGATGAAAAGCGTTTCTGTAGAACAAACAATCCAAAATTAAGACTAAGGGGGGTAAAACCCTGACATGAAAGCCCAAGCGGTGGGGGTGGGGGAGGGAGAGATACCCGTTAAGAAGGCCAATGCAAAGACAATGGACATGGAGTCCTCACCATAATAAAAGAAATGACAGCTAAATTCCGATAGGAGGAATAACCAGTGCCTGAAAAACTTCTATTCAACCATTGTTACTTGCAAGTGAAGACAGGGAAATAGACAACTGAAGTTCCTAGTTAACCTAATTTCATTTGTTTCAGAGTTCTCCATATAGTACAAGGACGAACACAGGTTTCCTACCAAATAAAGTGCCAGTCCTACATGTTCTAGAATTTACTTTGACACCATTTTAGTGCACTTAGAGTTTACGACGGATAATTTGTTTCAGGAGGGTTTTGTTGTCAGATATACTTGACATGTCAACTAAATTTGGAGTTTTCATCAATTAAAACACTTAATGGTTAAAGTGTTTACCTTACAAACACAAGGTACAGGATGTGATTCTTACCTTTGCGGGAAAATTAGGCTTAAAATGTCCTACAAGGGCAGATAGCCTAATACTTACATATGAACATAAGAGTTTGATGTGAGATTCCTGTTCCAAGATGTTAACACTAAAGGAGGTTATAATTATATTAGGTGCATTTTTGGGAAGACATTGGTGGGTAAATCATTATTTTAGTTTTTTTTTCATTGAGTCAAGTTGAGAATCAGCTAGCCATTTTGTTAGGGAATCAAATGCTGATTGGATTAGTTCCTGTCTCTTAGAAGTTTGGTTTCAGACAATAAACAGAGAGCAGGTATACTCTTAATTTTCCTTTTCCTTAATGGAGCTAAAGAATCTAGAATATTCTGGAAGGTTTGGTTGAAGAAGTTCACAACTTCATTGAGGTGGAGGTTTTCTTTTTTATCTGGTTCAAATAAAAGTTGTATATTTCGTCTGTTTGAGCTGTGACCAGGTAAGGCAGTTTGGATGATGGTCATTAATGAAGTTTGAAAGGATACAAGATTTCATAACATGATTTTTATTTGAGATTATCTAGTTAAGATAATCCAAATAAGTTGCTAAAATATAGAAAGTCATTGTAAGCACTTTGTGTGCATATATTGGACTAGTCAGTGTTAACATCTCCCATAATTATTGTATTGTTTGAAGTTGGAGGTTAGACAAAGCTGAATACATTTTAGAAAGTCAATGTTGTGGGCTATAGGAGTGGGTGTAATGTAGATGGATGCAATGGATAATATTTGGTGAGCATTTAATTTGAGATGTAGTATAAGGATTTCTGCATTACTAAAGCAGGATGCAGGGATATTAGTACTAGTACTTTCTAGGTTATTTGGATATAGAGTTAATCTATCTACCGTTATTTTGCTTAGGTGGTCAATTCTATAGATTTTATAGCTTTGTTGGGTGATGAGGTCATTTGAGTTGTTAGGCTTTAGCCAGGTTTCTTTCTGTGAAACAGAAAATCGGTGAGAAGCTGTAATATTATTCCAGAAATTATAACGTTCAGAGTCCAAAGCAGCATAATAAACTGAAGCTGAAATATACCAAAAGCAATTAGCATAAGCCAAAGTAAATCTGCATGAACCAGCAGGTGCATGGGGAGGAAATGAGACATAACACGTGTCCCTATTAGTTCATCAAAGAATGGCATTTCAGCACTTTATCGAACATGCCATTCATCGAACCATTCTGACTGAGATCGCATTATGGTGGGGATTTGGAAATTTGCCCTTTCCCCACTGTAGTGTGATTTCAGAGTTGGTATATATAATTAGTAAGGTGTGGGGGGGGCACAGCCCCCCACAAGAGGGAGGTTCGATGAATGGCATTTCCTATGAAATGCCATTCAATGATCTGATTCTTCTTTGAAGAAATATTGACCCACATAACATGCCACTGTAGTTTAAATAATAATACACATCATATTAATACAGCCGTACAAATTAGGCTTATTGGAATAAAGTGAATGTTAAAAAATAAGCTGGATAAATGAAAGTGCAATGTAAAGCCATTGCCTATACTTCACATTGGAAGAATTTGTTTTATTTTATTTTTATATTTTTTGTTGGCTGGATTAACTTAGTCCCATTAAGCCACAGACCTCTTTTCGGGGGAACTCATGTCAAAAGTAAAAATAAAACAGAACTTGCAAAAGCACTTCTGGTGGAACAGTTCCATAAAAATATACCAGCTTTCAGTGAAGGCTACAGCAAAAGGTATTGCTTTAATATTAATAGGTAAAAACCTTTTAAATATGTAGGACAGCCAGAGTGTATCATTAAAATGTTTAATTTTAAATTGTAGTTAAGAAAAAGCTGCAATAAACCAAAAATGTAATTTTTTTTTGTTTTGTCTTATTGTTTTGAAGAAAAGTTGAAGAGACACGTCTTTTACAGTTGCTTGGAATGCCCAGTGCAACCAGTTACACCGCTGAGGGGAACTGTACACACATAGCTGTAAGCTATGAAATGGACAATTTTGGGGAAAGAAGAGAGACCAAAATGGAATTAATTTACAATGAAAACAGCCTATTAAAAAAAACAGAATTTACAAAATAACATTCAAGCTGTACTGTACCAATGCTAATGAGGGGAAGCAGGGAAAAGGTACATTAAAGGATAGTAGGGAAGAACATAAACTATATAAGAAAATATCAGTCTTACGACTGGAGTGCATATTAATGGATTAACAGATGCAGTACTCCAATCAAGCTGGGAAAAGAAAGTAGCAATTTGCTGACTGGGATACAAGGGTATAGATAAAAAGAAAGTCTTCTATAAATAACATTGTAGTATCAACAATGTAAACATAAAAATATTTAAAACTCTTAGACTACCTGTAGTACCTACTGATAGAAATCACATCTTTTAGGAATTCTAATAATTTGCCTAGCAGTATCATATGCAGTGTCAAAATTATATCTAACAAAGAAAATAGAAAGGTAGAAATCTAGAAGACGTTATTAACTAAACATGTGAATGGCTATATAAACATTTCAGTCAGGTCTGAATGCAGAAATAACTTCCTTTTCAAAGCTAACAGATTGGAGGGATTTCCCACTCTGTGGCTTAGACAGACAGTTTGTTCCCCTGGGCATTGATCCAGACTGACATATCAGTTATGCAGTATGTTATATTGGAATGTGACATTCATTACTGAAGAAGTTGAGGTTGATTGAATGCTCTTCATTTGGGTGTTACTCTCAGGTAATTATTACAATAAAGCAGGAATAAATGGAATTATTGCCTTTCATGTTGGCTGATATGCTGACTGCAAAAGAAGCTGAAGGGAGTATCAGTACTGAGCCCTGCTGTACTGCTATAGTTAAATTGTCATTAATAGCAGGAGTACCAGTAACTCCTACTTCTGTACCTCCTGCAGTACACACTTCTGCAGCCTCTTCTGGGCTGCTTGGTTTCTTTATTAATCTGTCATGTGGCATAATATCAAAGGTCATCTTGAACTCCATCTGAATACCAATAGAATGGTTGATAACAGTACCAGGAATACTACTCACAGCTGAAGGTGCTCACCAAAAAAGAAAAAGAAAAAAAAAGTAAAAAAAAAAAAGCAGCCACCACCCACAGGACATATGGCTATTAAATGTGTATATACAGCTTTTTTACTTAATTAAAATGCAATATTAATCAATTAATTATTAGTAATCATAGAGACAAAAACAGTTTGAAATGCATTACCTAAAACTGTTCAATCATAACCATCATTCAAATCAAACAACAAAATTTATCTAAAAACAGCTCCAAGAAATAAACAGTATACATTATATATTTTTTTTATGTATTATGACCTCATCAAAATAGAGCTTACTTTGCCTCAGAGAACATTTCTCATAGCTATAATGGAGGATCACGTGCTTCTGAAGGATGACTTGAGAAGACAAGCTCTTTCTGGTCTCCTAATAATGAGAGTATACAACTAACTTAGCATTGAAACTTAATCATATCATGAAAGGGCATTGGTTCAAATATACGTAACTAAAAATGCCTCCCTCTAAACATATAAACTGAAAATATAGCCTAATAAATGAAAAAAAAACAAACAAATACAATATAAAAAAAAAAAATATACACACACATAAAAAAAAGAACAAGCAACAAGCAAGAGATGATATATATGAATCCAATCCAAGCATATTTAGCAGCCTGAACTATAACCCTCTCTCTCTCTGAAAAATAAATAATAAAAAAATAAAAAATAAATATATAAAATGACCTGTCTATGCTGATTAAAAGTCAAAAGAAAGCAAACTAAGCTAGAAAAAAGCCATCATGTCCAAACGGGACAATGTCTGTTTCTCCCACCAATAAAATAGAATGGTTGAGGAATATATATTTGTCACCTTTGCCCACAGGTACACAGATGTGTCTTATTATGGAACTTAGTAGTACCATTTTATGGAATGTTTACAGTAGAATATCATAGCCAAGTTCACAAGTTATCAAACATTTATCAAGATGTTTCCAAGTCAATGCAAAAATAAAACTAGAATAGAATAAAATATTGAAATAGATAGTAAACAGAGGTAAAGTCAAACATATGGAACTTAAACATTCCAGGAAGCTAGCTTCATGCTTCATGAATAGAGAACAGCAACTATCATCTCTCTGCACAAAGGTGGTCCATCTACTGGAAACTACAGACTCATACATCTCACGAGTCTCATATGCAAAGTCATGGAAATAATTATCCTGGAAATGATCAGTAATTACATAGGAAACCTACAGATACCAGACCCAACCCATTTTGGTTCTGCCAAGGGCAGATCGTGCCTATTCAATCTGGTGGACTTCTTTGAAAAGGTCACCAAAGTAATGGATGGGTTTACATTGCTACCTTGATCTGGAAAAGGCATTTGACACAATACCCAATATGGGCATTGTTGACAAACTTAAGAGGATAGGTATAAACCCTTATGACACCCAGTGAATAGCCAGCTGGCTCACAGACAGGACCCAGGAAGTTAGAACTGAAGACACCACCTCTACAAAGAGACCAGCCACCAGCAGAGTCCCTCAGGAATCAGTCCTGGGACGGCTCCTTTTTGGTATTTATTTTTCTGAAGTCAGGCTTAATGTTAATGGGCTCTGGCTCATCAGATTTGCAGATGACTGAAAATTAGGAGCAGTCATAGAATCCTCCATCGACACTAATGTTCCCCAAGAAGGGCTGACACAATCAAATATATGGTGTCAGAGCCATAGACTAAAACTAAATGCCAAGAAATACAAAACAGTATCCTTTGGGAAGTCATCCTGAGCCACTCCTGGTAACTATCATATTGACTACACACCCCTAAGAGTAACCCAGTAATGAGGGACTTGGGGACACACAGACAGTTATCTAGCCTTTGGCCATCATGTGTCTATGGTAGTTAGGAAATTATTTATGTTGTGCACCTAATAAACAAATATATGGCATCTAGATCCAGGGAAGTCATTGTTCTACTCACATGTTACGGCTTTCAGTGTAAAAGGTGGCTGATTTAATCTTTGGTTATGTTCTGAAGAATTTTTTTTATGAAAGCGGATATTAAAATACACTATACTCACCTGTTTTGTCTATCCTTTGTGCTATTTGAAATGTTTTTTGTTTACATTGTTCTACTACATTCAGCATTCATCAGACCTATCACTGAGTACAGTGCCCCTTTTGTATGTTCCTAACCAGGCACATTCAATAATTGGAACATCCACAGAGCTTCCTCACTAAAAGAATATAGGGTGCAAATAGCATGCCCTATGCAGACTGCCTCAGAGTCCTATCCCTGTACTCTATTTCCTACAGGCTGTTGAGGGGAGATCTATGCCTGGCATAAAAGGCTTGCATATCTTCAAAACAAACAGAATTAACCATTCTAATGATTTAAACCTTGCCTGTGAAAATAATAGCACCTGGTGGAGAGACTGGGATGTATCCCACAGACTACCTGTTCTCTACAACAGGCTTTCTATCCATGTGAAGCAGAGGTCCTCCCTAATTCAAGTGCAACTCGGACAATCAGATGGAGATTAGGTAATTCTTCCCTGGTTTGGCATCTATGTCTCTAATGGACAAAAGCAGCCAGTAAATGGTTCATCTCCCAGGCCCCTGCTTACACATACCAAGGAAACCAGAACTTTTCAGAAGTTTGGGATGCATGGCTAGGCTTAAAAAGGCCCAGTACACACCTATGAACTTATAATTTATACATGAAGAAAATTTGTATCAAATTAAATCAAAGTTATGACGAAAAAAGGTGCAACTTTATTTTTCAGTTTTAGCCCCCATTTCTGAACTTGTGGTCTGCCTGATCTCTAGTGGCCCATTATTTCACATGTCTTTGCATCCTGGATAAAAACCTTGACATGACCCCTTAAAAGGAAGTGGAGAATTCAAAATTGTTCAGCATTGCAGATTTCTTCAGTGAAAACCATTCAGCTGAAAAAAATCAGCAAAATGTATTTTGCAGACATCTAGGCCAGTATCTCTGAAGTGTGGTTGACTATATTTGCTGATGACTTCAAACTGGACATTGTTATTAACTCACCCACTGATATTAAATTGCTCCAACAATGAATGGAATATACACGTATCTGGTCTATTGAAAGCAGTATCAAGTTAAATGCACAAAAAAGTGCAGCAAATTAGTATTCTGTAGAAAAATCTGCTTCTACTTCATATATTGTAACTGGTACTCCTCTTCAAACAGATACAGATCTGAGTACTTATGTGGATTAGTCTCTCTCATTTAATTGTGTTTCTCTCATAGTCAGGAAATCCATCACTCTGACCCAGTTAATTTCAAAGGAATATCTTCAAGACTCAAAGAAGTCATCTTACCACTGTACTCTTCCCTTATCAGACCCATCACTGAATACAATAACCCCCCTTTTGCATGTACAAATCCAAGCTTATTGCTCAACTGGAAAGGCCACAACAATTTTTAACCAAAAAAATCAAAGGCCTTAAATTCTTCAACTAACCCAATAGATAAACAACTCTCCCTATACTCAGTAGCATACTTTCTGCTCCAAGCTGACCTGTGTCTCCCTTTTTGAGGCGTGACAGACTCAGCCCTATTAGACCTCATTTTTCTTCACAAAATCAGTGGCTCTACAAACACCTGTACTTGGGACCTAAATTTTCACAACAAATAAATAAGACTCATTGCAGGGATAAGTTCTTAACTCAACAATTCCCTAGCCTTTGGAATAAGTTATCATTACAGGTCAAACACAACATAAATTTGTCTGCCTTTAAGGCTAGTCTTCACGACTGGATTCATAGGCACAAATATATACCAGGGTTATCTTGGACAGCACTGCTTGAGTTAGGGGGTGAGCATTATTTAGTGTTCATAAAGATGACAAGAACTTTTAAGTTTGTCTACTTAAAGTTGTATGTGGTTAGGCATCTTATGGTTCCTATGACTGCTTGCCTGTTATTGTTCCTAGGTTTCTATGTTTCTATGTAAACCCAAAAGTTCCCCAAAGATAACTCTAGTGTTTGCTACTGTCATAGGGAATCCCTAATCCTTATTTCAGGAATGGTGAGTTGGCCTGAAATCTCACACTTTTTCCTATCTGGATGCCTTCTGGCATCTAAGCTGCTTTTTAAACCAGCATTTCTAGCATAGTAAAGACGATACCCTACACCTTTATCATCAGACTGGCCAAGTCAGGTATATTTTAGAACAGATTCAGAAGATTCAGTCAATAGGTAATCTTATAGATAGTGTCACAGAAATCAACAGGATGGAAACCATGTAGAAGTAACATCCATTCGTTCTTACACACATTCTTGGAATTAGCTCCTGCTCCCCTCCCCAATAGAGGAATAAGAAAGTCATGAGGTCACAGAGAGAGAAATATATGTTTTTCTGGACTTTAAAGTTAAAAGAGAATGACTGTACAGGTAATTTATTTTCCAGTAGATTCTCTGTGTAGACTGAAGAACAAGGGATGATATTGTTTTATAGTCTGCCCCATACAGGAAATAAGTAGCAACACTTGTGAAAGTACTGAATTGCAATAGTTTAGTTGTTAAGTTAGAATCTTGAGTACTAATGTCAGAAGATCTTTTTGTGGTGCTAAATATTTACTCAGATGAGAGTTTGTATAGAGAACAAATCTGATATAACTACAAGGAATACATTTTTAAGTGACATCTTCTTGACAAATATCATACCCACCTCCAACAGTCACTCATAAGCTAACTTGATATCCCAAAATGTCTGGTGTGGATTGATGTAGATTGTGTGTGTGTGGGGGGGTGGGGTGGGGGGGTGGCAAGAACTTTTGAATATGTTATCTTTAACTTGTGTATGCCTAAGCTTCTTATGGCCCCCGTCATCTCTTGCCTAGTGTTGTTATGATGTTCCTTAGCTGTACGTCAGTAATGAAAAGGTTCTACAGTCAGAACGTCTAGCTTGAATGGATTTAATTTCAGTCCACTGGAACTTATCCCATCAAACATTTAGCATAACAGTGTTTAGCAGTGGAATGACAACATTTTCCTAAAGGAAAAAGGCAAGTGTAGATGTGATTAGTTTAACACATTAGTTCAGCTCATATTGTTTTATGACCCCCTTGTGTCAGCAAGTAGTTTGCAATCATAATGGCAAAATGTAACTTGTAGCACCCTACAAATCACTAGTGGAGAGGAGAAAAGCCTAGAGGTTAGTTGCTCAAATTTATATTCAAGAAAAAGGCTAAACCAGCGGAGCATAATGCCACTCTGCCCATAGATTAAAAGTAATTATTTCAATACAGGCTGTTAATTACATTGTAAGTTCAGTGCATGTGTGTGCATTCCGTGGAAGGTTGGGAGCCGGGCTGGCAACTCGACACCATAAACCTCTACTGCCAATCATGAGCGAACAGGTGATCCACTGTGGTGACCCCTAACTGGGAAAAGCCGAAAGAAGAAGGGCAAATATCTTCATGGGTGCCATTTCACTGTTGTGCTTTGTCTTTGCCTGTACTCTGACTGGAAGACATCAGAGAGGTTAAGGGTGACTAACTATTTCCATCTGTGTTGCAAGGATAAAAAGTTCCCATATTTTGTTCATTTTTACCATATGGTGTTAATCTGCTTTTTATGGAACTGTTATTAATATGGGAACTTTGAATCTACCCTATGGTATTGTTCACTGGAACGTCTTAAGAGTTTTTGTGCAGCACTCCATGAATCCAGGCAGGCGAAAACATCTCCAAATACATGAAACTTAGTGACAGAGGATTACAGATTACTACTAGTCCAATTCCAGGGGGAATCTGACCTCAGATCATATACTTTGATTTGTTTTGTAAACAAATAATCTCTCATGTCATGCTTTTCTTAACAAAGAACATTTTTTGTTCAAGACCATCTGAGCTGCACACACTGTCAACCATTGGGAATAGCTCAGATGACCTGTTCAGTGCTAAAGGCCATGGACAAATAGATTTTGGTGTAATCCATCAGAATAATTTTGCCCATTCCTGGACCTTATTTCTGACATTTCTTGTCTAGCATCCAATCTATCCTTGCTGGAACCTATTAAGCAAAGAATGTTCTAATTGGGTAGAACGTGACAGGACACGTTTAGCAGAAATGGTATTTAAGAAAGTGATTCTAAAATGATGAGGCCAGCTTCTGGGGGAGGAATAGACCTGTTACAGAGGGGGGCCCCCTCCAAGCAGGTTTGAAAATCTTAATTGTTATTTGGGATCAGGGTAAATGCACGAAATGCAGAAGAATAACACTCAGTGACTCTCTGTCTGTATACATATATATACACACACACACACACACACACACACACACACATATATATATATATATATATATATATATATACTGTACGTATATCATAAACAAATATACACACTATTGAAACACACTTTTGGCAAAAAAAAGGAAATATACTCCATCATACACCTGCTGCATACCTTCTTCTTTTTCTTTTGGCTGTTCCCATTAGGGGTCGCCACAGCGGATCATCTGTTTCCATTTCTCCCTGTTCTCTGCAAGTTGCTCTGTCACACCAACCACCTGCATGTCCTCTCTCACCACATTCATAAACCTTATTTTAGGCCTTCCTCTTTTCCTCTTATCTGGCAGCTTCATCCTTAGCATCCATTTCCCAATATACCCAGCATCCCTCCTCAGAACATGTCCAAACCAATGCATTCTTGTCTCTTTGGCTTTCCCGTCCAACTATCCAACTTTGGCTGACCCTCTAATACACTGATTCCTAATCTTGTCCATCCTCATCACATCCGATGCAAATCTTAACATCTTTAACTCTGCCACCTCCAACTCTGACTCCTGCCTTTTTGTCAATGCCACTGTCTTCAACCCATATAACATAGCTGGTCTCACTACCCTCTTGTAGGTCTCCCCTTTCACTCTTACTGGTACCCGTCTGTCACAATTCACTCCTGACCCTCTTCTCCACTCATTCCACCCTGCCTGTACTCTCTTCTTTACCTCCCTTCCACACTCATGATTACTCTGAACTGTTGATCCCAAGTACTTAAATTCATCCACCTTCACCAACTCTACTCCCTGCATCCTCACCATTCCAATAGCCTCCCTCTCATTCACACACATATATTCTGTCTTAGTCCTGCTGATCTTCATTCCTCTCCTCTCTGGAGCATATCTCCACATCTCCAGGGTCTCCTCAACCTTTTCCCTACTTTCACTACAGATCACAATGTCATCTGCAAACATCATAGCCCACGGGGATTCCTGTCTGATCCCGTCTGTCAACCTGTTCATCACCATTGCAGCCCATATCTATTCCTGCCTAAAACAACTCCAATCAAAATACCAAAACATGCAAATGCACACATTCAAAACAAATGCACAACAAACTATGCTTCACATTTAAGAAACTGGTAAAAGCTGAAATAAGCAAAACAAGTTAATGGCTTCTGAAATATTCAACATCCACACACCCTTACACACACACATTCACATATACACTCTAACCCATCTGTACAACAAAACACCCAAAAATATATTTTAAGTGGGAGTATTCACTCTCAGCCTCAGCTCCCCAACTTAAGCATACCATCTCCATAGTAGTATAGCAACAACCAGAGTAAATACACACTTAAGGAGCTATAATCAGCATAAACCAAGCTGACCACAGCAGCAAGTGACTAACCCTGCATTTGATTAAAATAAACATGCAGCATGTTGACCAGTTGTGTAGTCGATTAATTGCATGGCAACTCTACACACACACACACACACACACACACACACACACACACACACACACATATACACACACACACACACACACACACACACATATATATATATATATATATATATATATATATATATATATAAAACATGTGTTTTTGACAGAACATTAAAATGTAATAGGACTGGATCAAATCATCAACAAAACAATTAAGCCATCCAACTACCCATCCATTTATATATACATACTTTTCTGTCTCCACCAACAATCCTCATTTCATATTATGGGAACCTGGGCATTCACAGGCAGGCTATTGTGCATAATCTCCACTATATGCCCTTTGTTATCCCCAGTGTCTTTTCCCAGTGAGCCAGGTATTGTAGTCCACCCAGAGCTAGATCATAGTCAAATGGGACCCTAGGTGGGGTACTGGACCAGCCCACCTGTTATTCTAGTGCCCCATTATGTATCTGTCTCCCCCCAGTTGCCATAAACACTGTTCAAACCTGAAAGTGTGCATACTATTTTCTTCTTTGCTTTACAATGATTACATTGATTTGGATTTAATTTAAAACTTTTATTTCAAAATTTATTAGCACAAACACTGATGGCCATTTGCTAAACATAATGGAAACACATTGAAAACAGACTTAGCATGACTAACAGTAAACTTCTCTTCCCTTGAAACTCACATTCATTGAAAATGTATTGAAATTCACATTCAATGAAAATGCATATGGCCAGTGGTAGATTAAATGTATCTTGGGCACCAGGCAGTTTTCCAACCTTGAATCCTCCGCACATATTTTTAGGACCATGTATAAATGCATTTGTTCTTTGATTCACCTTCCCGATTGCTTTAAATTATATTTCTTATTTAATACAGCAACATTAAGTGCATTTTAAATTTGTAGTTTTGAACATTTTTTTCCAGTAAGCAGTGAAACAAAATGTATGAACTAATAATGACAAACGTATGTGTTTCAGACAAATCCACTCAAAATGCTATAATCCACCAATATCAGTACTCAACAATTATGGCCACTTTATTGACTGTGTACACATCATATATCTGATTGCCATTAAAATGGCCACAGTAAGGTAACCCAAGGCATGTGATAAAAATAGCCACAGTAAAGTACCCTGATTTCTTTTACACAAAAGCACTAGTCTTCCAAAGATGGAGTATTTTTTTTATTTATTTTCAACTCAGCCGGGTTAGTCATTTTTATCTACAGACATTTCCCATTTCCAGCAATTATAGCTGTTGTGGACTGCAACATTCTCAGATGCCTGTATTAAAAAATAATAACAATAATAACAGCCAAAGTTCAATATTTTAAATTTGTTTCACACAAACACATAATCACCAAAGTAGTCCAAACGTAATTTACACACACACACACACACACACACACACACACACACACACACACACACACACACACACACTCTCTCTCTCTCTCTCTCTAGTTCTACAAAGCCAGATCAAAGACTGTTTAAAAATTGCCAGATGATAAGGGCATAAATTAAGTTCATCCATAGAAAGTCTCCACCCCATCAGCAGTTATATCCACTTTGTTGACTGTGTACACCTCTTATTGCTATAAAGAAATAAATTATATGTACTTTATTTGGATAAACTACATGAAACTGTATTAATACAAGCACACACACACACACACACACACACACACACACACACACACACACACACACACACACACACACACACCCCTAACTTAAAGAAAAGTAACCCTGGGGGCGGGACTGCATTCCATGGTGTGGTCACACCTCCATTACTCAGGGTGGCTTGTTATGCTGAGTAGTTGATGATGTTGTGAATATATTAAAAAGCTGAGGCCTACTTACAATGGAGCACCTAGTAAGCATGCTTCAGCTTTATGCCCCTACCATAAAGTTAAAGTGATAGAAAACTCCAATACTATCATCATTTATTATATATTTTAAGTATTAAAACATATTGTATAATTAATTCTATACATATTGGAAATAGTAAATATGAAAACACACTGTTGTATGTATCATATACAATAATAAATATGTTAATATAGGTATGCATTTGCAGTATTTACAATGGAGCAAGTACATGCCCCTATCATAAAGTTAAAGTAAGAAAACTCAAATATTAATGTCAAATATATAGGATATTTTAAGTGTAAAACATACCATAAAATTAATTAGATGCAATAATAGTTTAGTACGGGTAGTTTGTCCTAGTCATAGACATGTACACTTATTAAAATGACATAATGCAAATGATACTGTAGTGCAGATTATATGCAACAATAGATATGTTAATATGTTAAATAAGATAAAATAAAATAAATAAAATATACATTCACAGTGTCAGCACAAAAGAATTCCTAATTATACCTATCATAATCTTTCTCCATGACTGTCAATCTTTGCAGTAACATTGATGCTGTATTTGTATAATGCAGATTATATAGTCTAGAAATGTTGTTTCTTGCTGCAAAGAGTAGAAATCTCAGTAACTAAAGCAGAAATAAATGAAGACATTGGAAATAAGAAGTACTGCAGATGAGACTATCAGCTCCTTTGTCTTACATGCACATACACACACACACACACACACACACACACACATATATATATATATATATATATATACATATATATATATATAAAACAGATAATCACATACTACAAAGAGTGAAAAGAAAAAGAGAGTTAACTAAACAAGGTGAGTTTCATATGTCACTTAAGTGATAACAGGACCAATACAAAAAGAAACCATTGTCCACCACAAATTTGGATAACCCCATACAAAAGCAGAAAGACAACTCAAAAAATACATGATCTCACCCCCCTCCAAAAAAAAAAAAATGATTGTAAAGTAAATGAAGTCCTTCATAAAGAAGAACCTACTAGACAACTAACAAAAAATCAACAATTATCTTATAAAGTCAAAAGTACTGTTATGTTACTTATACAAAAACAATACTTTCTTACACTAGTGAGATATTTAAAAAATCTATATCTAGCTTAAAAACAAATAAGGAGAAATGTGCTGCTATTCTTCCATACTCAAAGTCAAAAGTAATGGTTTTGTTTCCTTCATTGCCAGTTCTGTATACTGCTCCATAGTTTAAACTGACTTGCCCATTTTCTCTGCTTCCCAGCTAATTGTCTCAAAGTGTTTGCCAATGAAAGAGGGGCTGTGTTGGGATACAGAGTTGTTAATCAAGAAATCTCATGGATGTCTTTGGCAGCACCCACCCCACTTTGAAATTTTGAGCACCCAGCAGGAATGGGCTTTTCCTTTGCTTATTATTTATTTCATATTGATGGTCAGGCCCCCAAACCAGCACTGGATCCTGGGTAGCTGCCTAGGTCACCTTATGCTGGATCCAATCTTGAATCCACTCACTGAGAATTCCTAGTTGAAACCTTACTAGGTGTCCATACTATATCATGTGACCCTTCTCAGCCAAAAAGAGTAGCAGCTGTAATTCAGGAACATCCTAGATTGCTTATCCCCTCATTCTATCATAAAGAAACAGAACAACAACTATGCAAAGGAATCTCATTTCTGCCAGTTGTATTTGTGATGCCATGATTTTCATCACAAGTAAAAGCTCATGATGATACGTGAGGATGGGGACATAAAATGACTGATAAATTTAGAGCTTTTTCTTATGATTTAACTCTTGCTTCACCACTACAGTCTGGTACAATGTTCTTTTGTGTCACCACTGCGGTCTGGTACAATGTTTACAGACTACCACTGCTGTACACATACACACATATTACTGTCTTGATCCCCTCTATACTGAAGTATGAGTCACATACCAATATACTGGATCTACTGAACTTGATGTATCAGCTCCTTCCTTACCTACAGAGAGTATTCAACTACATTCCAAGAATGAATCATGACCACAGATTTAGAGAAGCTGATTTCCATGTCAGACACTTCACAGTCAATATTGAATGTCTACATATTATAATCATTTGAGGCTAATAGGGCAGCAAAATGAGAGATAAAATTATATTCGTAGCAGAATCCTACATCTATCTTGACCATAAATTACTTAAAGCTCTGAATACAGAAACTAATACCATGATCAAAATCATGCACATTAGCAGCCATTGAATCCAGTTCTATTGTACCATATGCCAAAATTCCATCTAGGGGGTCATATGACTTCTTTAAGCCTATAATCATCTGCAGAAAATAGTGACAAACCCCTATAATACATCCAATATATGTGCAAAAACAAAATATTGATCTAATGTTTCCATGGCTAGGACTGAATCTGCATTATTCTCCCTGAATGAGACTCAGTTAACAGGCAGTCTGGTTCCTGAAACCTTCTTGTAGATTTTTTCTGAGATGCAGAGGACCAAAAATATTGTATAACTAGAAAAATCCTTCCTGATTCACTTTTTGAAACTGTGGACCATCACTCTTGTTTACCAGTCCATAAGTATTATCCCTACCTTCCTCTCAGTATTGAAATGGTGTATTATCAATGACACCTCAATATCCAGCACCTTCCGCATGTCATGTCTGACCTCATCAACTCCTACAACCTTACTATATTGGAACTGTTTAATTGCCACAATGATCAACTCTACAGGAAAAGAACCAGTACTATAGTTATTTCTGGAACTGCCTCCTCAAGCAGGGATATGTTCACAAGATTCAGTAATTTCTTGAGTCAAAGTATTCCTTCCAAAATCTAAAATGCCCACTTCTGATGTCAGCATTTCTCCACTTTTGCAAATAATAACCTGGCTGATGTCTCATTCCCCTATCTCACAGGATGGTGAGACAGAACTTCTTGGAAGCTTTCCAAAAGTTATTCTCAATGGCCTCATCAAACCTCTAGCTTACTTGAGCCTCACATGAATGATCTGCTTCCTTTCTGGTCTGTTGGTCCCTATTGGCCAAATCTGAGAAGACCCTATTACCACTGCATTTCAGGTCTCTTTCTTTAACTCAGCACTGGTGTCCAATAATATTCTTATGGTTACCTCCATGTCAGTCATCAGCCAACTTTTGATCACTCCTCCTTGCTACGGCCTCACCTACTGAGGTCTTCAATGGGGTGTTCATTTGGACTCCACACTCCTAATCTCCCTAACTATATAGGATAAGTTCTTTGGAAGAGGGAGTTGAACTCATCTCAAACAGAAGCATCTGACAGACATTCCTCTCACTATATGTTTGGGTTTCCTATGTCTGTCTAGCCACTATGCAAGCCATCTGACCCACTATGTGACCAGTTGCCAGCTCAACACTTCTCTTGATTCAAGTATCAAGAGTATATATATTCATGTCTGATGACATAACTTCAAGGTCAGTTACTGACATTTAAATCAGGGTGCACTGGTACCAACTAGTTATGGTTATTACAGACAAGTTTTGACTAGTACAGAAGTTCAGTAAAAAGCATCCACTTGGGTTCAGATCAGGCAAGCCAGGTCACTACTAGTACCTCACCATTTTCCTGCATGCCTGTCCACCCCACACATGCCTTCGTGTCTCTTCCAGATTAATTACAAACACAGTAAGAAGTAATGTTTTATTTCTTTTTTTGGAGGGTAACTGTGTGTGTGTGTGGGGGGGGGGGGGTTATTGCACCAGTTAGTGAAAGTGCAGACAGCAAAGTACAACTAGCATATGAATTACAAAACTGAACATTAAATAGTGTGGAAAGATATCAGAAACAATAAAGCCAAAAAAGGAATACACAAAAAAAGCATTAGCAGTTAATCAACTGGAGTTCACATATATAAAAATAGCTGAAATAACTGGTCCCGCCAGTCAGGGGGAACTCAGCATTTTTCTGAAATCTCTTTTTCTATCGATCAAGACTGGCTAATAAAAACATCTTACTCTGGAAATATAAAGTATTCATATCAAAGCCAAGAATCCACTTAATGGAAAACTAAAGTAGGTTCACTTATATTGCAAATTAGACTATGGGTTTTAACCCACCAGGGTTGAATTTGCAGACAATCCCACCACATACGCTTCCAGGTCCCTAACTCACCACAACCAATATTCTTTGCTGTTATAAAACCAGCTAAGCCACTGGGTAGTTAGGCAAGGTCTCAGTATTTTTTTTTGTATTAAATAACTCTATTTCTATATGATCTAATTAATTTTGTACAGGTCTACCAAAGAGTTAATAAACAGGAGAACTGAATAATAATGACCAATGCATTATTCCAGTTATTTGTAACAGTGGCAAGGTCATGTGGACTGAAGCATTGCAAAGTTGAGTAAATCAATGTAAATTGTAAATTGTTTCCGTTTTACAGAAAATAACTATTACCAGAAGATAAGACTGGGAAAAAAAGAAGCCATACTCTTAATTCTTCTAATTGTCATATGGTAATAATATAACAATTTGCAGGTATTGGTAATGATTATATGCCAAATGGGGCTCAAGCAATCTGCTAAACTGCACAAATAACATTGGTGAAATGTTCTTTTTGTGGCTCAAGTAACCTACTAAACTACACAGATAAAATTAGTAAAATGTTCTTTTTTTTTATTAGGGAAAGCCTAAGCCTGTGTGTGTGTGTGTGTGGGGGGGGGGGGGTTGCCCTTAGACATCCCTATCCAGCCACTGCAAGGCCACAATAAAGGTTTTACTTTTTTCAGTGTTGCTGTTCTACAGTTTTGCAGATTGCCTGATCCCTATTTGTCCATCCTAACTTTTCACATAGGTATTAGGCACAACAACCATGATGTCCAGTAAAGCTGAATAGTCTGATTGGCTGTAAGGTGCACATGCACAAAGAATAGCTAGAGCTTTCTTTTCTGTAGCTTGCAGTCACACTGGGGCAACTTTTTCATTTACCCCTCTTGGTCCACCTTAGTAATATGTGCTAACCCTAATCCTCCCCCTGCCCTAACCCTAATGTGCAGCTTACCTTACAAAAATCCTTTTCCATAACACTAATAATAGCACTACACAAGACAGGTAGGACACTCACCCCCCCCCCCCCCCACACACACACACACACAGACACACTCTACATTTAACTATCACTTATACACAATCTATCCCCTTTCCTAATCCTGAAAACACTCTGTGTGTGTGTGTGTGTGTGTGTGTGTGTGTGTGTGTGTGTGTGTGTGTGTGTGTGTGTGTGTGTGTGTGTGTGTGCGTACATATGTATGTTTACGAAAGAGGGGATTAATATGCTTCCATATAGTACAAAATATGCTTTTTTGTACTTGGAAACTTGAAGAGCTTAAAACACATTTTTCATATCTAGGAAAGGCAAAGGGACTATAGTGTGGTTTAAGAAAGGCACACTATGGCAGAGTCTGAGAACCGTGTCATCCATGCATGCATCCATCCATCCACCCATCCGTCCATCCATCCATTCATCCACTAATCCACGATGATGGGGATATTGGATCTTATCCTGGCAGCCAGTGGGCTCAAAGCTTTAAGCTTCTAAAGATCATTCAGGACAAGGCACTAGTCGCTGCAGAATGTTCACACACACACACACACACACACACACACACACACACACACACACACATTACATGCACAACTGCAGATAATTTGTAATATTGACAATCAACCTACTGCATGTCTTGGTGAAAAGGGAGGAAACTGAAATACCCAGAGGAAACCCATGCAAACATGGGGAGGACATGCAGACTCCACAAAGAGTAAATAATTAGAGACTCCAGAGACCTCAACCTCATTACCACAATCAACAGAACATGCTGGAGTGACAGGTTCATAACTCAGAGACTGCCCATGCTCTGGAATAGACTTCCTATACATGTCAAGCAGAGCACCTCACTGGCCCTCTTCAAGAGAAATCTTGATGAGTGAATGGGAAATAGAAAGTTCACCCCGGGGATCACTCCACTGGCACGATGCCAGGGCACTTCTATGGTCTAGGCTTGTAAAGGCTCCAGGGCCATTAGCCTAGTACACACCTATGAACCTATGATTAGCTTCTTGCTGTGAGGTAGCAATGCTACTCACCATGCCAATGTGCTGACCACACAGCCAGTTGTAAAACATCTGCACAACAAATCAGCCAAATGCATCCCTAGATATACATTAGTGATCCAACTCTATATGAAGGTCTTTGGGGTTTTAACCCTTGAATTCACTATAGTGGTTAATCTCATTAGAAGAAGCTCAGCAGCAGCCCTAAATCAGAAAATCAGAAATCTAATATTCTATCATTAGATGTTGAGAATTAGGTGAAAACACTTCTTATAAAATAACACCTTATAGAAACTAAATTTTTGTCACCTGTATATATAACATGATGGTTTAATGCCGTCA
Organism: Protopterus annectens; assembly: GCF_019279795.1. Lineage (NCBI taxonomy): Eukaryota > Metazoa > Chordata > Ceratodontiformes > Protopteridae > Protopterus > Protopterus annectens. The sequence goes on along the minus strand of NC_056741.1, from coordinate 728,982,821 downwards.
ACAACTCTCACACAGTGTCCCATTAATAAATTCCAATATCAATCACTCCAATGAACAGTTCAGTGATTTCAGTATCATCAGATTTCCCCATACTGGATGGAGGCTTTACTGATACAAGATATGAAGATACTATGTGTCAGGAACATGAAAAATGTAGGCACGTTCAGGCAAGATATAGTTTTTATTCAACTACCTTAGTTTTTTTGCTGCTGGCTATCTGGTGACTGACTTAACATTAACCCTACTCATTCATAGAATCATAGAATGAACAAGGCAACTGGGCCATGTGGCCACTTATGCCTTGCCAGTGCTCACTCTTAGGCCTTACCTCCTTTTTTAAGGAGCGATAGTCCAGCCATATCAGAGATGAATTTATGAAACCTGTCCAACTGTCTAATTTCTTCTAAAAGAAAAATAGTGTATCCCATTGGTTGATCTACAGAGGACAGTTGTTCCAGAGAAGGAGTAGCTGTTGCATGACAAATTTGTCTCTCCACCCTGATTTGTTTATTTGCTGAGTAAGTTCAGATCTCCGGTTCTAGTGTTTGCTGGCTGTTTGATTTGTAGAGAAATAAGAGGTCTTGGATGGCTAGATCCCTAATGTCCCAGAAGGTAAGGCAGAGATCAGCCCTAAGGAGTCTGTAAGACACTGAATACAGAGACAAAGCCTCCAGCATGGGTCTTTTAGGACCATGATCTTTTTTGTTAGAAACCTTTGGGGTCTCTCCAACTACTTCATATGTTTACTAAAATACATTCCAAAGGGGCATTGTATTTTAATGGACTTGATCAGTGCAGAATATAGAGAAGTATGGATTTTTCTGGATCTAGAAGAAATACCATTTGCAATCAGCTGTGCCAGATAGGAGGATTTCCTGTCTACTGTTGCAACATGCTGATCAAAGGAGACTGAGATATCTACCCATGTTCCAAGGCCTTTCACAACACCTTTGTTTTGAAGAGGAGTATATTCTATACTATAAGCTGGATGGTGGATTTATTTGCCAAATGCAACACTATTGCATTTTATAGCATTTATTTTTATCCCATTTTCAGTGCAAGAGGTATTAACATATGCAAGTTCCTTTTCTAAGTTCTACATATCAGAAGAGGGTTTAAGTATAGCACCCAGTTTACATTCATCAACAAACCTGGTTAACCAGAGTTACTGTTTTTTTGATTTGGAGATCAGAGACGTATATGCCAAATAGCAGAGATCACAGTTCAGAACTTTCATGCTGTCTGAGGATGTACCTGCTAAACTCATAGTGCTGGTCCTGTCCCTCAGCCAGTTAGCTATCCATCTAAGTACAAATGGTTCAATTCAGAGTGCATTTAGCTTGTTCATAATGTGGGCATGTGGTAAGGTACCAAATGCTTTGGCGAGATTAAGATGTACTGCATAAACAGCGTGACCACCGTCCATGACTTATGTTACTTTTTCAAAACATTTACTAGAATCATTAGACAGGATCTCCCCCCTTAACAAAGATATAAATGCTGGGTGTCAAGTCTTATAAGATTTGTTATATTGTAGTTTATCAGGTCTTTTATGACCCATTCCACAGCCTTGCAGATGAGGCTTGTTAGGCTGAAGATCTGTAATTCCTGGGGTTCATGGCAAGGCTGCCCTTTTGAAGAGACATCACAACTGATGTATGCCAAACCTCATGCTCAAAGCCAGTTGATTGGCTTGTGCTGAAATTGCTGTAGGTGTGGATCCATCAGTGCATGTTCTGTGCTGTTCAGCAGGGAGCCTGATATGTTATCACATCCCATTGAAGATATAATTTTTGTTTTTGGAAGGTACTTTTAACAAGTGTTCTTTTGTGGTAATAGGGGATCTGAGGTCCTTTAATATATGTGTGTGTTTTCTGTAAATGTCTCTGGGGTGAGATTTGCACTGAATTTGTTTGCTACTATATTTGTGATACCCACTAGATCAGAGTAGGCAATGCCATATTGATTAAGTTCAGAGCAGTGTTGGGTATTATTTTGTAACTTCCTGATGTAAGTAAAGAAGGATTTGTAATTATCTTTAGCTTCTGATGCTGGCCAAGTACATGGGAAGCCTTAATTTTCCTGATGGTATTTTTCAGAAACTTGGACAATCTTTTGATGTTGACCTTGATTTGTGGGCCTTTATTTTTGCTATATATTCTAATAAGCATTTTCCTCTTATTGTATTGTTTATTTATTTATGCACGTGGACTTCCAGGCTAGTTTGCTCTTTCCCTTCCCTTTTTCTTTAGTTTTGGTAGGGACTGACAGATTTATAGTTTTCTTGGTGAGTGTTGGAATTTATTTGCATAACTACTAACCATACCAACGTCATGGAGGATGTAGTTATACCTGAACTTAGGGACTACATCACAGAATTTTAGGAAGTTTGTATGCTTGAAGTCTTTGAATTTTGTGATATTTGCATTGGTTGTCTTAAGAATTTTGACAGAGAAAGTTACCAGTTTGCGGTTAGACTTGACTGGGGAAGGGTACATTGGGGGATAGGGTATATAGTTGCCATATTTGTAAGGACCAGGTCAAGAATATTTTGTCCTCTAGTGGGCTCTTTCTGTGTTTGATCCTGGGAATTTTTATTGATGAAATCAATTAATTTCTGTGCATTGGCCACATATGAGGTGCAGGTCTCCCAGTTTATTGAAAGGTAGTTAGAGTCTCTCAGGATGAATGAGTTTTTGAGTATATGGAGTTCATCAAATGTATTTAAGATATGGACATGTTTTCAGGAGTCATTGAGGGTGTCCTGTAACATGCTATGATATGATAGCTGGTTTTATTTAGTGAATTGAATCTCATTAAGTTTGGTTTGTGGGTCTGTGGGAATCTGTCTTGAGGTAAGGTGTTTTTTAACAAATACAGATACTTCACTACAGTTTCCATCAGGTCTAGGTGCAACACCCTGGTATACAGGGGGTGATTTGTACACTTTTAAATCAGGTTTCAGTAACAATACACTCATGAATGTACTCCAAATGCAGGAGAGCTTCGAGGTCAAGCAATTTGCTATTAAGACACTTCACACTGAACAGTGTCACAGTGATATTGTCCTGTGCTTTGATGTGTTATATTTTTTTGGGGTGGTTGGAAGATCCATTAGATAGTCTGCCTGAAAAAGCCACTACATGGGCAGCAAAGTCTTTAGTCAATTTGTGGAAGTCCAGGTGCGAGAGGTGCACACCATTCTTGGTAAAGCAAGTCAAACTGTGCAGCAGTTTTATCTCATGTGGATACATACTGGATTTCCCCTGAATGACACTTATTACTCCAGCTGTCAAAATCAGTCATCTTCCTCTTGTACCTTGGCATCATTCTTGGCAAAGGTAAGATTCTGCTCAATACCAGTGTCCTTCACAAGTCTGTGACATGCACAGAGAACTCAGTGATGTCTCTCTGTATTTCCCTTCGGGCTTTGCATGCCAGGTCATTTACACCCACATGGGCCACCACCATATCGTAGTCACACTTGATTGTCTTAATGGTCTTGAGGGCCCACGAGACATCAGAGATTTTATCACCCGAAAGCCAACTCACTATCACTCTGTTTTTGCCAGTCTTGTGAAGGTAAAGTCTGTGTGCCTTACTATGGAGTCACCAAACACCAGTACATTATTGTTTGTGGTGGGTTTAAGCATACTTGGTTTGGGGCAAGTTTTTTTCCTGGTAACTCTCTGCTATGGATGTAGCAGTATGTGTTATGGTTTTTAATTTCTGCTGAGACCTGGTCTTGTTTGAACTTGGAGGTTTAAGGAATGACATTTTTACTGCCTCAGCATGATAATTTTCCATGTATTTGCATGCTGCATGGGTATGCGTGTTTTCAGACTTTTTTTGTGAAAGTGATGCCTCCATTTTAGTTAAATGTTTGTATCTCTCACAAGCTGCTTGTGATGGGGTAAGTAGTTGTTTATTGTCCATGAACATCAGGCAATTGCTACACTGCCTGATTATACCAAATGCAATGTGGCTAGCTGTAGGCTCTGTCAAACATTTTACAAAAGCTATCTAAATATTCATTCTGATTGTAGGATGACAATGTGTGGTGATGGCAACAGTCCTTTTCTTTGCCATCTTTGGAAGGGTTTTACAGTCTTGTTCCTATATTCCACTGAGCACTGCCAACCAGTACCAAAAGGGAGACTTGCAATGAGCCCAGTCACAGATAGTCTTCACTTTTGTAAGGGCCTTGCTTCTGCCTGGGCCCTGCCTTCATCATTATTATCATCACAATCATCAACTCCCTTTTTCCCATTTGTACATGTAGTCAGTGTGCTGTGTCAATTGTCGCCATGTCTCCCTGTCTTCACTAGTGACATTTTCCCCTCTGTCATGCCCTGTGGTCTTCACTGGAGATACCAATGGTAGAGGTACAGAAACTACCACTACCCTATTGAAGAAAGTGAACAGTTTAACTATGTTCATTCTCTTTCTCCTACCCTTGAAAACTAAGCTTCTGATGTTTGGCAACCACTTAAAGCCAAACCATTACTTGTGTGAGTCAGTTCTATGTTCCTGTGCCATAAGATTGGCCTATAAGACAAGAAACAGTTTGTTGTAAAATCAGTGGAGAATAAAACAAAAGAAAATTAGTACTCTTGTAATGTTTGTTTTCAAAGGATATGTTGGAAAATCTTTAGGCATCCTTTCTATAGGCTCCATCATGCATTTTGCAAAAGCTGTCAATATAAAGAGGAATCTATATAATTGTAACTACAGGGGAAATTGTGGAATATTACTACAGGTGAGAGTGAACTCAGTTGAAGTTTTACTCTCACATTTCATCACTGCATGTGTAATCATGTAAGACAATTGCAACTCACATTTTTTACATGCACCCGGTGTTTTAGAAATTTACCTCATATCTGACCTGTTTCTGAGGCAGACATTATGGATTAGAATGCTTCTCCAGACAGTTTGCTTAGATTCTATTAGGAAACAATTTTATGTGTAATCTTTTACAGTTATTTGTTAATAGGACCTCTGAGCGGTTGCATCTGTTTGAGCAACTATAACTGCAGTGTTTGCCTGATAACACTACAAAACAGATTTGTGTATTAATACAGGCTGATATGAGATACTCCTATAGGATTTTTTCATTGTTTGACCACATTCCATAGGTTAAATTTCCTCGGTGGAATGCTTGTTTTCTCCACCTTCATTGCTCACATACATGTTCCCATATAATAAGTCAATGCAAGAATTTAAATTGAGAAATAAAAGTCTAAATATAGGGCACTTACTGGTATGCATACAATAAGTGAGAAATGTATTTTAATCCATTATTCAATGGATTCTTGCTTCACTGATTTTATGATCATGGTTAAGCTTCCTATAAGCTCAATATTCTGTGCATGATTAAGATGTGAATTTTTGCACAACTCTGCTCCTCACTGACTTGGCAGTTGTAGACTTTTGTTAGGAATAATCTTTTGGATGAATCCTTCATTGAGAAGAAAGGCCATACCAAGGCATCTTTCACTTTGTTGTAAGTTAGGGTAAGGTGTGCACCTCTGGATGCTGAGTGGTAAAATAAACCACTACTAAAATGAATCTCTACCTACAGAAACTTGGAGTACTACTATAAAGTTTCATAGCACCCACTCCACCCTTCCAAAATGGCTCTGTTACAATGAAAAAAGGAATAAAAAAACTCTAGCTCTTTTACTTGACAACCATATTTGTTTGCCCCAGCAAAATATATGTTTAACATGTTTGCTGGGTGAAAAAGCAAGCTGTTTGATATTTTGGACTGCTTTCCATGTAGTGCATGTGATTTCCAAATATTGAAGAAAAGAAGTATATTCACCAAACTGTAACAATCACAGATGGCAAACATTGAGAGCAACAAGCTGCTTGCTATGTATGGAGCCTTGGTTGGCATTACTTTATCAAATCTGTTGTTGGACAAGAAAAAAGCTCCTATGTATTATTAAAAATCAGCTGATCACACATACTGGCCTTTTTTGTCCCAGACTGCGGTATAGTATGGATCAGGGAATTTTGCCGTTTCCCTACTGTAGTGAGATCTCAGTGTTGATGTGTGTGTGTGTGTGTGTGTGTGTGTGTGTGTGTGTGTGTGTGTGTGTGTGTGTGTGTGTGTGTGTGTGTGTGTGTGTGTACAATGATTTTTCAGCTGGGATACTGGATCTGAAATGGCTGGACACAGTAAAGCCTTCTTAAGTTTAATTCTGATGGCTGCCAAAAAAGCAATTACTAGAAAACAGAAATCAAAGTCTAAAAAAACTTTATTTGAAGTAGTGAATATTGTAACTGAGATAAAAGAACTGGAAGTGGGATCTTTAGAAAAGGGTAGGTGCAAAGTAGATAGAAAAAAATGGAAATTGTGGGAAGAATATATGCAGAATAATGTTTCAGAGGAGGACTGAGGTTTAAGGGAAGGCAGGAATTGATCAGATTATGTAATGGATTGATGATATTTGTATGAAAGAATATATGTGATGTACAATGTTTGTAACTGTAACTATGTTAATATAATTTGTTTTCTTTTATAAAACATGTATGTTTGTCCATGTCTTAAGTGATAATTGAATAAAGGTGTTAAAAAGTGGGCATTAGCAAGGTACAAATTTTGTTCAACACTAATTTGCTTTGTAATTCTTACAATCCAAAACTGTGCCGGCAGTGATTTTCTATAGTCTTACACAGTTTTCCATGAAATTAAGTGATTTATTTTTGAAACGAAATGTACTTTTCATAAGTAGTGTCGGTGTTTTTCAATAAAGGAAATATTAGAGTAAATTAAATGAACTTAAAAAAGCATACTTAATAAATAATTAGAGTGGTGACTAAGCTATAGAAAAATAGACAGACAGATAGATAGATGCAGCATATGAGGCAGAAGGCATTATGTCACATTCAGTCATTTAAAATGAACCTTCCCTCTGTCACAACTTTCTGTACATATTTAAAAACATTTCATTATTGCAGATTTTCAGATTTTATCATGATCACCTCTCAAACTATCCATATAGCTGTTGAGTATTCAAAAGGGTGACTTGCAATGGACTTAATGGTCTTCCTTTTTGGTCAGTTTTTGTTATACAACAGCATTTCTTGCAAGGCGTTGTATCCGTGGAGCCTCTTTCTGTAGCGCATTACTATTACATTTCTCACAGTCTGTTTCTCCTGTGGCAGTACTTGTTGTTGTGACAATTCTGGCTGATTTTCTTCCTTAGATTTTCACAAGATTGTTTTATGGAAGTGTCTGCTGTTTTCTCTATATAACTTTCCAAAAAAAAAAAAAAAAAAAAAAAAACACACACACACATATATATATATATATATATATATATATATATATATATATATATATATAATTTTGCTTCAGCTGGTTTACAAACCATGACTTTAGTATTTTTGTTTATCTCCTGCTTGTGTACCTGGTAGCCTCCTCTTGGGATTTCTGTCACAATAGTATTTCTGTCTCTGATTATTTTTTCCAATATTTCCTTTAATTTGTAAAATGCAACTGAAGCAGGTAATTTCCTTTTGACCATTTGTTCCTAAAAAAACTGAGATACACACATACATATGTACATAAAAACACACATACATACAAATATTTCAGCCATGGGTAATCATGCCCTTCCAGCCTGCCAGTATAACAAAACAGTCATTCTTATAATAAGTATTCAGGTTGTTCCTAAAAAATATCCAAGCTATTGTTCGTTTTAATATAATTTGCTAGTCTAATCCAGGCATCAGCTACTCTCTCAAAGAACCAATGAGTACATTTCTCATTCATATATAATCTACATAGGTTGTCTGATGCTTCTTTAGTACTCTTTGATAACCCAAACATTTCCAGAGGTAATTATCTCTTAAAGCCCCATATACCCGAATATGGTATCCTCTCAAAAATCTATATAAAATACTCTGCAGATTCAGATTAATCTTTCACAATAACTTAGACTTTCAATTCCATGGGTCACCTTGGTACATTTTTGCTGTACTCGTTCCAATTTGCTCATCTTAGTTTTCTTATAAGATTTCTATATAATTATTCATCACTCTAATCTGAGTAATATAACTTACAAACAATGATTTCACCATTTCTGATTTCCTTTTTCCTATACTTTACAAATCCTTTTTATACAAACTATAGTTGTATAGCTATCATTAACCAATTGGTTGATATGATTAGAAAAAAAAAAATCTTAAACTAAAACTGAATCTTCCCATATACCCATGTCCTTATGAGTCAATTCAGTCTAAGTATCCCAAATCTCATATGCTTAGTTTTTGATGCATTTATTAGCATATTATTCTCTTGTCCCACAAATGGCGAATGTAGTCAAGTTTTTTTGCAGACATGCCCGTATCTGTAATAAATGTAATCAGTTTTCCCATTGCAGTAGGTGGAGGGCCTCTACACCCCTGGAAGGGAATTAATTACATATTAACACACATCCTGGAGGGTTCCTATTAGATTGTTGAAACTCTGTTTATGCGAATACGAAATCATCGACACGTATTGCTCAAAATACGTAATTGTCAACCGTGCAAAACCGCAAAATTCGAAATGTTGAAGTGTTTTGGTTGTACCGTCTGCGGTATACCATAAGGTAAGTGCGCGATAGTTACGGACCTTAAGGTTAGGGTGCGGGTTAAGGTAAGTGTATAGATAGGTAATGTGCGTAAAATTTAGTGTAGTGTTAGAAGTAGGGTTTTGTTAAATGTATTTATGTGTATTATTTTTTTTTTGGGTATACCTATGTATGGGAAGTGTGCGGTAGTTATGGACCTTGGGGTTAGGGAGGGGTTAAGGGTAGTGCATAGATGTGTATGTGGGGTTTAGTGTAGGGTTAAAAGTTGAGTTTTGGTGCTTTACTTTAGGGTTAGGAGTAGGGTTTGGTTAGTGTATGTATGTGGTTTATTTATTTTGTTTGGGTAGGTAGTATGTAGTGGGTGGTGGGGTTGGCCGAATATGAACGTTCGTGAAAAAATTACATGGAGCTGCTTACTGCTTGGTGATGGATTTGCAGTGTTCTTAAGACACTCAGTCTTGCTGGCTGGATTCTGCTAAAATTCAAAGTCTAGTTATATTTGCATTCACAGTCTGTTGCATACAGAAACTTGCAGAATATACACTGATGAGAGAATATACTTTGCAGCATCAACTTTAGAGAGCAGTAACAAATAACTTTTTATAATAAACCAAACGGAAACACGTTACAGCTTAAAAGTACTGTTCCAACTTTACTTCTCATATAGTACAGATGATGTGAGAGATATAACATTTACCTCAGAACACCAAATGTGTTCCTACCATACCCCTAAACAACTGGATTTATACAGCTCTTTATATACTCTTTTTAGTCATGCATAAACATATTTTGGAGAATTGCTTATCCTGTAGAAACAATACTAAACTTCCTTGTTTAACAATGTCTTGTAAGAGACCAGCTTTTCTGACAGTGTGAATATCCTGTAACAGTGTCCTGATGTCCATGTAGAAAAACATATTTTTGAGGAAGCACATTGTCAGAGATCAGCTTTTCTGACAGTGTGAACATCCTGTATTTTATTTGGATCTTTGTATAAAAAAAACATCTGTTCTTGTGCCATCCTGTTTTTCCATGCAGAATAACATGTCATTGTTCTTTAAAAGCAGATTTTGCATTTTGTTCTTGCATACATCCTGTTTTGAGTCTGTAAGGGAAAATGTCCATTCTTTAAAAGCAGATTTTGTATTTTTGCTCTTGCATACATCCTGTTTTGAGTCTGTAAGGGAAAAATGTCCATTCTTTAAAAGCAGATTTTGTATTTTTGCTCTTGCATACATCCTGTTTTGAGTCTGTAAGGGAAAAATGTCCATTCAGCAGATTCCTTTTCCAAGCCATGGTAATTTAGTATGGATGCTGATTACATATTACTAAACTCTATTTCTACATTTAAGCAAGCTTTATCTTATACATTATTTATGTTGCATAATTGCAGCAAAATTACTTTCAACCTTAGTATATTGTTGAGCACACTCTAACAATTCCGTCTTTTTTATTTTAAACTAGAGAAATAAATTTATGACAATTAACAACAGTAACTTGACTAGCTTTTGCTAAGCAGACTTTAATACATGTAAATAATATGCAACCAAGCATTACAATAACAATAAAAGAAATTAAAAATACAGTGATTTTTCCTGTCCATCCTGTAAATAGATTACTAAACCATTCACTCCAGTCATCATTCCAGTTTTTTCTAGTATGTTGAGACACTTGTGCAATCACTTCTAAATGTGCTTTTACAGATTCTGTTTTGTCTGGAATAAATGTACAACACCGTTCTCCTATTAAAGCACATGTACCCCCTTGTGATGCTAATATGTAAACTAATGCCATTCGATTTTGCAAAACCATAGTTCGTATTGCTGTCATTTCGACAGTAATGTCAAGGACTGCATTGAAAGTGGCATTTGCCAATACCTCAACTAGTTTAGATAGTTTTCTCAGTTCCCAGATGGCTTTTGCAGCCCCGTACCAAGGGAAAATACCTGCTCCAGAGATTACATCATCTCCTAAATCCATATCTTTTAATTTAATATAATCAAGATTTTGATGATATATACGTGACGTATCTAAGGTGTCTACTGGATTTTCTGGACTTTCAATTACAGGTAATATATCCCTTTTCTTTTTTGTATTCCTAATGTTTCCTTTTGGTAACTCTTTTACATGATGCATTGCTGGTACCACTAATCCTATATAACAGGTGCCATCCCATCCCTTTGGTAACCATTTATAAGCATATTTACCACAGATGTAATATAACCCATCTGATAGAGCAACACTGCTATTTACCAGACTGCCATTTACTTGCCCCATAGTAGGAGTTTTATCATGTACAACTGTAAAGTTTTTATCTGTTTTACTTCTCCAACATGTAATATTAGTTTTACAGTCATTTTGTCATTTTGTGAAAAGTGAAATACTGCTGTGTCACTTAATATTAACTGACCCTTAATTGGTATTAAAATAGGGAAACCATGAGAAAATACTCCACGTACTGGTATGTGGTTGTGAAAATTTATCATTTCAATTGTTTGAATACAATTGCCATTACCCACTGGAACAGTTCCATTTTGTTGAAAACATGTGATCCCCTGTACTATAGCAGATAACTGTACTCTTGCTTTATGTAATTGTACATTTATAACTTGATCTCCTGTTTCATTTATTAATACTCTCCAACTACTAAGATAATTTAGTGGAATAGGTATTAGAGGCATTACCCCTGTTATTTTTGGTATTAAACTACATACCCAACAATTAGAAACATTCATGCTTTTTGCATACCAACATTGTCTTCCTAAGAAAGTGTTAAAAGATGGTGACCAGTCTTGTTCATTTTTCCACATTTCTTTACTCTCTCTCTTATGTAACTTTACAGTTTGATTAACAGGTTGTAAGTATAATTTAATACTAAGCAATACAATAATAGTTAGTATAATAGCTATTATCAATTTAAAAAAACATCCTTTAAATAGAAATTCCATTGTTGAATCATTTTGCCTTTGGTCATCCGAAACTGGATTTCCAAAAGGATGCACTTTAAACCATGTCAATTTCATTAGGGTTTTCTCTGTTGGAAACCTACAAAAGAATACATTTAATCAGATTTACATTGTTCACTATTTTTATCATTCTTAGTTGATCTTTATGTACCAACATTGTTCTGTTTTTCTTTTTCCTTTGATTTTGTACACTAATGGTCCAATTTGTTCCACTACTTCAAAAGGGCCTTGCCAATTGCTAGCCCATGGTCCTTCCATTTGGAATGTTTTTACCAATACTTTGGTTCCACAGGGAAGGTTTTCTTCAGCTGGTATTATTGGCACCTTTTTCCATAGATGGAACGCTTGCTCCCTTGCATTATAGTCACATATACTAGTAAGTTGTTTTAGCCATTCCTGATGTTTGCTAATTTCTAGCATGGGCCTACCATTAGGTAAATCTGGATCAAATGGTAATTGTATGGGCATTTTGCGGCCTGTCATTATTTCATATGGGGAAATACCTGTTTTGCTGTTTGGTGTTGCTCGAATACCCATTAAAATACCAGGCAGATGATGTACCCATGTATTGCCCTTTTCCAAGCATGCCTTTTTTAGACGTTCTTTTAACGTCCGATTCATACGCTCTATAATGCCATTAGATTGTGGATGGTATGGTACATGAAACCTTTGCTGTATGCCTAACAAATTACACATTTGTTTAATGAGATCACTAACAAACTGTGGGCCATTGTCTGACTCTATAACCCGTGGCCATCCCCAATGACAGAAAATATTTTTCCATAAGGCTTCTGCTGTTGCCTTTGCTGTCATGGTTTTGGTAGGAATTGCTTCTACCCATTTTGAAAAGACGTCCACTACTACTAGTAGATATCTGTAACCTCCCTTTGTTGTTGGTAATGGACCTGCATAATCTATTTGAACTGCATACCATGGCCCATCCGCTGGCTGTACTCGATGTAACTGAGGCCTTTTGCTTTTAGCATTTTTCTGAAGACAGATTAAACATTCTTCTATAATCAGTTTGCAGACCTTTTTTAAATTTGGGTTCCAATACTTTTCTTTTACAACTGCCCATAACTTATCAGTTCCTATATGGCCCAGTATTTGGTGATTTAACTTGACCAACTGGCGTGCCAACTGAAATGGTACATATGGTAACTGTAACCCTTTGGAGGTTGTGTATGCATAGTACTCCTTTGGTGGTATGCCTACCAATCTGCACTGATCGGTTTCTTCTTTTAAGCCCTGTTGTTTTTGTATATTTACAAGGTCTTTCTCTATTGACTCTTTATCTAGCTCTTTTAAGACACTAACTTCTACATTGGCATACTCATATTCTGGAAGTTCTTTTCCATTTTGTGCTGCTTGTTTGGCCAAGGTATCAGCTAACACATTTAATCTGTAAGTTTCACTGGTTGGCTTTTGATGTGCTTTTACTTTTAAGATGCTATACTGTCCTTGTTGTTTTGACATTGTTATAACTTTATATATGTCTTTTAATACTTCAGCATGCCGTAATGGTTTACCTACACTATCCACAAATCCTCGTCTTACCCAGGTTTCCATATGTAGTCTTAAAGAATTTACTACATAAGCACTATCTGAAAAATGTTAATAGGATTGTAATACTTTAGCACATACAATACTGCCTCCAGTTCAGCTCTTTGAGCTGACATATGCCCTGGTAACTTGATTAGTTCAGGAGAACCCAATTGTGGATTCTCTGGAACTATGGCAAATCCTGTCCAGTATCTGCCTTGGTCCCAATATCGTGCTCCATCCTCAAAGATGGATGGCTTAAAGTGATCAAAATCAGATGCTAAAAATTGCACCTCAGGTGACATTATCTTTTCTAAACAGTTATGCTGTTTTCCTTCATATCCCATATGGTTTGACAAATGGTATTTATCCCCTGTCTGTATAGTAACAGTTTTCATTCCAAAAGTGCCATCCATTTTGCAAAGACTGCCTGACTAATACCATCTGTAATTTTATTCATTTCAAAACTGTCTATCAAAGCTTTTACAGCTTGATGTGGTGTTTGTACTATAATGCTGGAAAATACGGACAAATATTCAGTTTGTTTAATACCCCAGTAAATGGCTAATAACTGCTGTATACATGGATGGTAACCCAATTCCACTGGAGTCATCTTTCTGCTAAAGAAAGTGACTGGGCGTAATGTTTTTCCATTCTGTTGTCACTACCATGTGGCCATTCCTGTAGTAGTACCACAGACAGTTTTTTTTCCTGCTGCTGCTTGTAACACAAATGGTAACCTTGGAGTGGGCGCTATTAGTTCTGTAGCTTGTGCTAGTTTTATTTTTATCTGTGAAAATGCCTCCTCTTCATGAGATCCCCACTCTAAAAAGGTGGAGTTCTTTTGTTCATGTAACATTTTGTATAGGGGAGCAGCCACGGCTGCATAATCCTCTATAAATTCCCTATTGTAATTCATGATTCCCATGAATTTATGTAAGTCTGCTATAGTCAGTGGCTTTTCCATTTGTAAAATGCCTTGTACACGTACAGGGCAAGGAGATCTTCCTGCTGGATTTATAATAGTACCTAGAAACTTAACTTTTTGTGTCATAAACTGAATTTTTTCACTTTTAACCTTAAACCCTGCTTGCTGTAGAGTATGAAAAACTCTTTTAAGAAGCCGTACATGCTCCTCTACTGTTTCTGACTGAATTAAAATATCATCAATGTAATGTATTACTGAATCATCCTTTTCCAAATGTTGTAGAATGGATCCTACTGTCTGATGAAAAATAACTGGACTGTTTTGAAACCCTTGTGGTAACCTTGTCATAACATATTGCTGGTTTTAAATGTAAAGGTAAATCATGGCCAATCCTTTTTTCTGAGTGGTACTGCAAAAAAAAACATTTGCTAAATCTATTACTGTAAACCACTTACTTTGTGGCTTAATATGTGCAGCCAACTCTGGGACTCCTGGAATCAAGTGTGCTCTAGGAGTGGTATATTGATTAACCTTTCAGAATCAATAACAAGACGATAACTACCATCTTTTTCTTAACTGGCCAGATTGGTGAATTTGTAGGACTGTTGCCTTTTGTATAATCCCTTCTCTTTCCCATTCTGCAATACATTTTTCCATATGTTCTTCTGCTTCCCTAGGAATAGGATATTGTTTTTGAAAAGGTGGTATATAGTCCTGATCACTTCCTATTCCTACTGGGCTTTCTAGTTTCCCACAATCACTGGGACCCTTGGACCATAGATTTGGGAATTGCTGTTGTAAATGCTTCCATACATCCTCACTGTCCGTATTTATATAGCCTGTAGGTTTTTCAGGTTTGTCAGGTAGAGATTGCATAGCAACCTGTATTTTGCTCTTCCTCTCTTTGTTGTTTGTCTCCCATCCACAGAATTTCATTAGGTAAATCAATTACTATGCCTAAAGGTCCTAGAATGTCCATACCAATAATGGTATTTGTGCAAGATGGATGCATTAAAATGCACCCTTCCATATTTGTCCCTCTTGACTAAACTTTATGTCCACATTTTGGCTACTCACTGCATAGCATCCTGTGCCATTAAATGCTGAAATGCAAACCTTTTTATAGGATTTACTGGTAACTGTCTGTTTGTGACAGATACTGCTGCTCCTGTGTCTATTAAGACATTTTTCCACAGTGACCCTCTACCCAAATATCAATCAGTGGTCGTCCATCTCGACCCTTTTTAAAGGTAGTCAGGAAAGATACCAGAGTAGGGGGCACATCCCTATTGTAAGGAAATCCACTCATCCTCTCCTTTATTATCAAATGCAATATGACACACCTCATGTTTTTGTTTGTCATCTTCTTCTGTGTCTGAATGATCTACATATTTAGGTTTTTCAATCTCTTTTTTAACTGTTGCCTAGCTATTCCTTCTGCCTGTTCTATCAAATGTTTCGGATTTACAGGTGAAACTGTTTGAAAATCTACCGGGCATACTTTCCCTTTTCCTGTATATTGATGGCTCTTATAACTGTTTTCACTAATATTGTAAGGTTTTGTACATGATCCTGCTTTTCTGACTTTTCTTGTAAATTTGTTTGCTCTCTTTTTGGAAACACTCCCTGTTCTTCCTTCTTTTTGCGCCAGGCTTTGTAATGATCACAATTTTGCTTAATGTGTCCTATTTTTTTACAAAAGAAGCATGTTGGTGCCTTTTGCTCATTACCTGTGCTTAATCCTGGTACTACAAGCATAGAGGCAGGAGCTGGTGGTGCTGACACAGCTCTTTCTGCTGGTGGTTGGTCACACCATCTTTGCCTTCCCCTGTTTTTGACTTCACCAATTACTTCAAATGGCTCACTATTATCTTCACATGCAAAGATATGGTGTGAGTATAAAGTCCCATCATCGGCCATAGTCCGTCCCCTCATTAGTTTTTGTACCAAATCAGTGAGGGTATCAGAATTTTCTTCGTAGATACATTTAATATCCCCTGGAACCCCTTTGACTTGTTCTAAGAAGCAATGTATTAACTGTTTTTGTATGTCTCTTTTTCCCATGTCTCTGTCTGTTTTTTTATATATGATTTGAAATGCAAGTCTAAAATGATCACTTTGTTCCATTAATTTATCTGTGATAGTAATTTTAAAATTATCTAATAATTTGGCTGTGAGAGGCTGCCCTTATGTGAATGCCATTAAAACGGCTGTCATACGTCCTACTTTAGTGTTTAACTGATCATCTTGCTTTAATTGTATGAAAGTTTTAAAACATTTGGGAATGAAAATCCAGAAACATCTAAGTAATGCATCTGTCCATATATCAGAGCCTGCTGTATATGCCACCCATTCTTCAAATGTAAGCATGTTATAAAATATGCCTTTTTTATCATTCCACTGTGGTAAACTCTGCTAATAATCTAGACTGCGTATATAAATCTGTAGTGGTTCCCTGTCCCTGTTCTATAATTTGGACTGGTTTTGTGTTTTTTAACTCTTCTTTAAGCTGGGATATCAAAATAGTATTTTGGAGGTTAGTCTCTGTTAATTCATCTAATTCTTCTTCCTTTTCCTTCAGATGCTGTTTAAGGTCTGTCATTTCTACCTGTAAGTGTTTAAGGGATATATGATACCTGTTATTGGATTCCTCTGTTGACTGCAGAGCTCCTATGCACTTTTGACAGAGATCTTGAATGTCAGTTTTGAACATTTTAAATTCATTTTGTTTCTCTTTTAAAACTTATTAAAGTTTTCTGTCAATGTATCATAAACTTTGTTTCTGTCCTCATCTGTATGTGTAGCCATGGCATCATTCCATGCTTGTACATAATTTTTAAAGGGAGTTACAAGATCTACAGGGGACTCTGTCAATAACAGATTTGATTGCTGTTGTAATTCAGAAATTAATGTACTAACAGGACATAACTGTTTTACATCTGGATATAATGAAAACTGTGTATTATTAATTAATTCTTTATCATGAACAGATCTGTCTGCACAGTCTAGTTTTTTAGCAATATCATGCAATACTTGTTTATGGCATATTACACAAAATGCAGTTTCCTTTGAATCACACAATAAACATTTACTATGATATACTTCATTTTTTTGTTGCAAATACCAATCAAATGTTACAATCCACTTACATAATGCTGGTATGTCAACTTGCCCTAACAAGGTTTTACACTTACTAATGTGTTGTGTATACCAACATTGCAATTTACTCCATATTTTATCTGGTTGTTCTGCTACATTAAGAGTAAAACTTGGCTTACATTTGCTAGAATTCTGCCTGATAGCATCCATACTAAAAAAAAAATGTGACGTAGAAAAAAAGTCTTACCAGTAAGCAAGAAAACAGGTGATCAGGCTGTTGTTGCAGATGGCTGGAAATTTTTCAAAGTCACTTGAGAAGCTGGGAAAGCACAACAGGCAGCAGACTGCTGTGCTAGTGGATATTCCCCTTTTCTTAGCGAAATTATGGCACTGCGACTGGAACTTCAGTCTCACTCCAGATGTAGACGTCTAAAAAACTGTACTACTGCAAGCTGCATAAACTGGAATACTTCTGTTCAGAATTGACACATACGTACAAATGTTAGTTACTGCAATTTAACTGAAGTGACCCTCTGCAGGGCTTACCATCACTCCTCCTGTGGTTGAATGCAGATTGTAGGTTCAAATGCAGGCTGGCTCGCCATTGAAAAAATTACATGGAGCTGCTTACTGCTTGGTGATGGATTTGCAGTGTTCTTAAGACACTCAGTCTTGCTGGCTGGATTCTGCTAAAATTCAAAGTCTAGTTATATTTGCATTCGCAGTCTGTTGCATACAGAAACTTGCAGGATATACACTGATGAGAGAATATACTTTGCAGCATCAACTTTAGAGAGCAGTAACAAATAACTTTTTATAATAAACCAAACGGAAACACGTTACAGCTTAAAAGTACTGTTCCAACTTTACTTCTCATATAGTACAGATGATGTGAGAGATATAACATTTACCTCAGAACACCAAATGTGTTCCTACCATACCCCTAAACAACTGGATTTATACAGCTCTTTATATACTCTTTTTAGTCATGCATAAACATATTTTGGAGAATTGCTTATCCTGTAGAAACAATACTAAACTTCCTTGTTTAACAATGTCTTGTAAGAGACCGGCTTTTCTGACAGTGTGAATATCCTGTAACAGTGTCCTGATGTCCATGTAGAAAAACATATTTTTGAGGAAGCACATTGTCAGAGATCAGCTTTTCTGACAGTGTGAGCATCCTGTATTTTATTTGGATCTTTGTATAAAAAAAAACATCTGTTCTTGTGCCATCCTGTTTTTCCATGCAGAATAACATGTCATTGTTCTTTAAAAGCAGATTTTGCATTTTTGTTCTTGCATACATCCTGTTTTGAGGCTGTAAGGGAAAAATGTCCATTCTTTAAAAGCAGATTTTGTATTTTTGCTCTTGCATACATCCTGCTTTGAGTCTGTAAGGGGAAAAATGTCCATTCAGCAGATTCCTTTTCCAAGCCATGGTAATTTAGTATGGATGCTGATTACATATTACTAAACTCTATTTCTACATTTAAGCAAGCTTTATCTTATACATTATTTATGTTGCATAATTGCAGCAAAATTACTTTCAACCTTAGTATATTGTTGAGCACACTCTAACAGTTCAATATTTTAAATTTCGCGGTTTAGTGCATTCGGTATTTTTGCAGTTTGAGTAATACGTGTCGCTGTTTTGATGTAATGGATTTTCATTGTTTTAATATAGACCCCACCCTGGAGGGCATTATTATGCTTAGAGAATGGGCTGTCTGTAAAACTGATGCGTTTTACTTACTTATTTATATTTCTTTTATTACTATATTATTTTTATTTATATTTTAGATGTAAAATAGTTCCTCCAACTAATGTTTCTAAGTTGCTGTATATATGTAAATGATTTTAGAGGAAGCATTTTACATCCAAAATGTATCATTTTTTTAAAATATCTAGATATTTGCTTTATTTTTGGTCCCTTACTGCTAAAATGCTTTCTTGCTAGTCATTTGGGGATTGAAGTGACTAAATAATGACATACATTTGACTTTTAGACCTTATTTCCCTCTGAAAGTTCATGTTAATACAAATGCTGTTATTTAACTTACTTTTTAAATTTTTTTATTTATTTAAAATCTGTTCTATTTTACAACCTTTGTTCCTCCTTTATTTCAGGCTTTATCCACATTTCTTGAGATAAAAGGTGGAGAGGTATGCAAACCTGTTATCTGCTGTTGCCAGCACTGTCTTTCCCTCTGTCACACAGACACCCCCCCACTCACACACCCTTGCCCTTCAGAAAATGCATGATAACACAAGCTCTATTGCAGCCACCTTGTAATTTTTTTTTAAACAGGAATATACTCCTGTTTTGAGCCTTTGCTCCCCCTTTATTTTACGTTTTATTCATTTATCAGTGAGAAGAGTACATAAACAAAAACCTCTTGAATGCTGCTGATGCCAATGTTGGATAGCTCTCACTCTTCACACTTTCACTCACACACACCTTGCTTTCATGCACACATTCACACACACAGACAGAAACATAAACACACATGCAGAAACAGAAACACATATACACACACTTTCTTCTTTTATATTTAGATTTTACACTCGTAAAATAGCTCGATTGTTCTCGCATTCACTCACAAACACACACTCACACACAGACATAAACACACACTTTTGTTTTTCTTTTTTCTTTTTCTTTTTAATATATTTTACTGTCGCTAAACAGCAGAAGCACTGCTTAGTGAGTGTAAAAAAAATAGCGGCCATTCTGTTTTCTCAGACTGAGCTCCACAGTGGCTTGATATACTGTCATAAAGTGGCAGACATGTTTTTCAGCGGGCATTACTTGTACATTAATACTTTGCTGAAGAACACTCGTTCTCCAGTCAGGCTGTTGAAGTACAGTAAGCCCATTTTCTAACAATCTTTAATTCCTTACATAACACCACAGCCTGATGTTTTGTTAGAATGTCTGTTACAGAAATGCATTTATACCCTGACAGAACTAGTTTCCAATCATTGTCCTTTAACCATATTTCACAAAGAATAATAACATCAATCTTATGTGAATACAGCAGATTTTCAATTAAAAAACTCTGTTACTAATGCTCCTTGCATTAATAACCAGTTCAGATAAGTCAAATTTTGCTGTCAATGAACTGTAAAATTACTGAACTGGCAAAAATCCTGTCTTCCTCTAGTCAAATATTGTAATATACCTGCTGCAAAAATTCTCTTCTTTTGTCTTAACAAGTGAATGTTGTCCAGTCTAAATATATGCTAAATATATGTGTACCCAAAACTGGGTTTGAATATTCTACACATTCCCACTTTTTAAAATGGTACACTTTCTCATGTAGGTATTTACACCTCGATCCCATATGTAAAAATGGGAAAAGGTGTTGTGAATTAATGGATAAATGGATTTACCTCAAATATCTTTTCATTCACACTGACCTGAATCTACTTCTTAGATGTGGTTTGTGAAAAATACATCCTCACACCTATACAAGCTACGCGATCTAACAGGGCTCTAAGTTTCCTACTAACAGTCAGTGAGTCCTTAAGGATGAGATCATGTGAACCGATGTGAATACAAACAGTACCATAGTTGCTTACACTAAGACATTCTAAGGCTAACACTCATTCTGTAATTTTGTTCCAGACAAACATAAAGCCATTCAATGTTCATTACTGTATCTGCAGATGTGAGAATCACTTCCATTAAATGAATATCTAGTTACTAAAATATAATTTCTGACTGGATCTGAAGAATCTCCCACCTCTAATTTAGTAATGACTGCTCTATCAATTTTTAAAAAAGAATAAACTTCATCACCATTAGTTTTGTTAATCCCACTGTTTCCACCACCTATGTCATTTGAGCATACTTCAGTCATTCTCCTCTTTTTTTTTTTCTTACAGTAAGGTTTGTGAATCTCTTCAAGTTCAATTTAATTTTTTTCTTTTAGCCTGCCCCTTGCCTCTTTTTTTCTACTTTCTCTTTTGGAACAATCATGGCATTTTCAATAGACAGATGTAAAGCCACCCACCCTAATACCTTGAGTTCTGTTTGTGAGATAATTACCTATTCAATGAGTTATGAAGGAATTTACACTTAGCTGGGAGAGCTTATCTATGGTACTGGAGTGTAGGATAGTAATGAATGCCTTTGGAATGTCTAGATACATGGCGTGTACTGATTTGCCCTAATCCATTGCTTTAGTAACCTCCTCAGAGAAGGTTATGTAGGCAGGATCTGCCCTTGATGAATCCAAGCTGGCTTGGGTAGAGAGATTGTAGGTTACCTATGTCCTTATTTATTAATTCCTCAATGATCCTTTCTATAGATCATCTTACAGATAAGGCTGGTCATACTCATGGGTCTATAATAACCCAAGTCCACGGACACCCACCTTTTTGCTAGGAGATGACTGTTGCTGTTCTCTGTTTATCCAGTATGAAGCCTGTTTGGAAGCTGATATTAAATAACCTCTGTAGGGGTTCTGATACGTCCTGTTTCAGGCTGGCCACTAAGCAACCTGGTAGGTTAAGTCCTCTGGGTCTAACTATGTGATGTAAATTACTATTAGTTCTGCACAATGCTGGGCATTGTTTCTGAGGTTTCTAACATGGTTAAAGAAAGCTTTGCAGTTATTCTTCAATTGGGTAGCTATTTTTGTCTCATATCTAACTTTGGTTGATTTGATCTGTATCTGGATTTTAGCAAGATAATTTTTGCTATCATGAGAGTTAAACTTATTTTTGCAGGGAATGCGTTTCCTTTTCCCTTAATTATAGAGCCTTTTTATATTTGGGCTGCATCACAGGAGTTTATTTTTAAATCTGGGATTGTATTTACTTCAAAGGTAGACAGTTGCATCTATGCAGCTATTTACATGTGCATATAATTTGGCAGTAAAAGATTCTGCATAAGCAGTGTGGTCATCAAGTGGGAAGGGGATTTTGAATTTTGCCAGGTCATCACTCAGTTTTATTAGATTAGCCTTGGCATACTCCCTGACCACTGAGGGACTGTTAGGAGCATCCAGCTTCAATATTATGGCGAATGTGACTGATATGTGGTTTGATTTAACTTGGGACAAAGTTACAGCAGACTAAATGATCCACATAATTTGTATTGATGAAGTCCATAAATTTCTAAGTGTACATGTCTAAGGATGTGTAGGTCTCCCAGTTGATGGAGGAGTAGTTGAAATCAATTAGGTGAATAGTGTTTAGTTTAATACATAGGAACTCCATACTATTTAGGTAGGAGGTACGGGGGATGGGGACATCGGGTGATCTTCAGTTAGCTGTGATATGATAAGAGGTTTCATTGATAGTAAGTTGGATGTGGAGGAGTTCTAGGTCATTATCAAGCCTAGCAAGTAAGGAGGTAATTTTTTTTAACAACATAGAGCCACTGCCTGTATGGTCTTCATCTAGTGTGGAGGGCATGCACATGTAGTAAGCTTTGAAACCCAGAAGTGATGGAGTTCTCTTAGTGGTCTTGAATGAGTCTATATCACATTATCGAAATTCCAAAATATCGAACACCATAAACTCGACCTTGAAATCTCAAAATGGGATATATTCGAATGCTCAGAACAGCAAATTTTTTCCAAGGGAAAAAATTTGCTGTTCCGAGAAAACACACACACAGCACAAGCACAACAAAAGACATAATCCACACACTTCACAAAACTCTACACTAAACCGTGCATACACTACTAGCTATCCACTTACCTTAACCCAACCCTAACTCTAAGGTCCCTAACTAATGCACACTCACCTTACCCACTCCCTAACCCTAAGGTCCCTAACTAATGCACACTCACCTTACCTGCTCCCTAACCCTAAGGTCCCTAACTAACCCACATTCACCTTACACACTCCCTAACCCTAAGGTCCCTAACTATCGCACACTCACCTTACCCGCTCCCTAACTATCGCACACTCACCTTACCCACTCCCTATCCCTAAGGTCCCTAACTATCACACACTCACCTTACCTCGGTCCGTTCACGCACTTACCCAGTCCATCACCTTCGCACCACAGTCAAGGAAATAGCGAAGCCGCAGAAACGGCTCACCGAATCCTTTCCCTAGGAAAATATTCAGTGTTCTGCAGCTTCGCTATTTCATGCGTTCGCTGAATAGGGGTCGATATTAGAACATTCAATGTTTTAACACTTTGATGTTCTAATATAGACCCATCTTGAACTAGGTCTCTCTGATGATGCATAGATCAATGTTTTCCAGGGTAAGGAATGTTTGTAGGGAGTGGAGTTTTTGTTAAGGCTCTTAGCACTGAGCAGCAATACTTTTAAGTTATCCAGATTCTGTTTTGTTATGCTGGAAGCTTTATGAGACTGATGTTGTAATGTTGCCTAAAAAGGCACTATGGGGGGGGGGGGGGGGATAAGGATTTAGCTAAAATGCAAAAGTCAAACGATAATGTAATTTTATTTTCATTGCTGTTATGGTATGCATTGTTGATGGCACAACTCTATGCCACTCATTGTCAACATCTCTGACTTATTCATTATAGCTCTCGCAGTTGTACTTTCTTCTTTCTTTACTGTTCTCAGATATGATTCATATATCTTCCCAAGCATTTGTCACCTCAGTATACTGGGAACTATTATTTTGTCAACTTTGCTCTGGGCACAACTTATGTCTTCCTTGAAAGAATAATAGGACTATATGTCTTTCATTATTGATGGTTTTGAGACCATCTTTTCACTGTAATTGTTTACAGTAACGCTTTCTAAGTCAGTGAGAGGACATCTCTGAAATGATTTTACTTTGTTTTGTGTCATTGATAAATGTAGTATTAGCCAAAAAAATCTCTAACTTTTCTTCTAAGCATTATTTATAGAGGTTTATAGGTGTTTACTAGGCTAATGACCACAAGGGTCTTTTTTAAACCTAGCCATGCATCCCAAATCACTGACAAGTTCTGATACCCTTGATAAGTGTAAGCATGGGCCTGAGAGATGAACTCTATACAGGTTACCTGTTTGTATAAGAGACATAGGTGCCAAACCAGGGATGAATTTCTGATTTCCCCAACCAATTGTCCAGGTTGCATTTGAATTGGGTTAGGGAGGAACTCTGCTTCACATGGATGGGGAGCCTGTTCCATAGACAGGGTAGTCTCTGGGATACATACCTATCTCTCCAGCAGGTCCTATTTATATCCCAGGCAAGGTTTAAGTCTTTAGAATGGGTAATTCTGGCACTGTTTGTTTTGTGGATATGCAGGAGGTCCATCAGAGTGGGGTCTGACAATGCCCTGTTTGCCAGGCATAGATCTCCCCTCAAACTCCTGTAGAAGACAGAATACAGAGATAGGGCCTTGAGGCAGCCTGCATAGGACATATTACTTACTTGCATTCTTTTAGTGAGGAACCTCTGTGGATGTTCCAGTTGTTGGATATGCCTGGTTAGGTACATACCAAAGGGTACATTGTACTCAATGATAGGTCAGATGAATGCCAAATAGAGTGGAACAATGACTTCCCTGGACTTAGATGCCATACCTTTGTTTATAAGTTGCACAACATAGAATGATTTCCTCACCACTGTAGACATGTAATGATCAAAGGCTAGATTACTATCTATGTGTGTCCCTAAGTACCTGATTACTGGATCAACTCTAAGGGGTGTGTTGTCAATTTGATAGTTACCAGGGATGGATGACTTCCCAAAGGATACTATTATGAATTTCTTGGCATTTAGTTTTAGTCCATGGCTCTGACACCAGTTATTTGTCTGTGTCAGCCTCTCCTGGAGAACATTTGTGTCAGTGTGAGATTCATCTGCAATCATCTGGAAATTTAGTCAGCCAGAGACCACTGACATTGGCCTTAACTTCTGATAAGTAAATGCCAAAAAGGAGCAGTCCAAGAACTGATCCCTGAGGGACTGCACTTGTGACTGGCCTCTTTGTAGAGGTGGACTCCCCAATTCTAACTTCCTGGGTCCTGTCTGTGATCCAGTTGGCTACCCACCAGGTGACATACAGGCTTGTACCTAACCTCTTGAGTTTGTCAACAATGCCCGAGTGGGGTATTGTGTCAAATTCCTTGGCCAGGTCAAGATAGGCAGTGTGAACAATTTTGCCCTCATCCATTGCTTTGGCGACCTTCTCAAAGAAATTCATCAGAATGAGTAGGCATGATCTGCCCTTAACGAAACCAAACTGGGTTGGGTCCAGTGTCTGGAGGTTTACTATATCTCTGTTGATCATCTCCATGATAATTCTTTCCATGGCTTTGTATATAAGACTAGTGAGACTTATGAGTCTGTAGTTTCCAGGGTCTCTAGATGGCTCACCTTTGTGCAAAGGGATGAGTGATGCCTTTTTACATTCATGAGGCATGAAGCCTGTTTGAAGGCTACAGCTAAATAGTAATTCCAGAGGCCCTGATAGGTCATGCTTCATGCTATTTAGAAGGCATCCTGGGATATTGTCTGGGCCCACTGATGCAGTGTTCTTGGTCTTAAGGACCTATTCTCTAGTGATAGTAGGGGGAGTTATATTTGGTGATATTTCCTGAAGGAAGGTTGAGGGGGGAGAGAGGAGTAAAGTTGGAGCTGAATTTATCAGCCAGGAGGTTTGCTATATCTTCTGGGTCAGTATAGGTAGCTCCATTTACAATGAGGTCTGCACACAACTGTGTATTGCCTTTGATGTTGTGGACATAGCTAAAGAATGCTTTGTGGTTGTCCTTGGCCTGGGAGGCCAAAACTTACCTCAAATTTGGGTTTGGCAGATTTTATTTTTCCTCTGAGTTGTTTGTTTAGTTTGATGAGAGTGCTTTTATCCTTCTAGGTGCTGCACCTCCTAATTTTTGCCATGATTTTCTTCCTCCTGTTATGCATCTGATTGCTTTTGTGATTCTACCAGGGTGGCTTGTTTTTTTAGTTAGTTCTGTACTTCAACCTGGTGGGTACAGCTACCTCTATGCAGCTATTAACATGCTTGTACAGGATTTCTGTGAACAGTTCTGCATAGGCAGAAGTGTTCTCAGGGTTTATAGGGGCTTGAAAGTTTGCCAGGTTCTCACTTAATAGCAGGAGGTTAGCCTTAGAATAGTTCCTGAATATTCCCAGTTGAGCTGGGGGTCCAGGTTTTATTTTTACTTCAAAGGAAACCATTTTGTGGTCTGACCTTGCCAGGGAAGGCATTATAGTAAGGGGTGTGTAGCACTCTCCCATATTAGTGAGGACCAGATCTAGTATGGTTCACCCCTGCTTGGTGCATTGACTATCTGCTCCAGGGAGTTGGTGTTTACAAAATTCAGTAATCTCCGTGCATGCATGTTTGATGTCATATAGGATTCCCAGTTAATAGTGGGGTAATTAAAGTCACCCATAAATATGGTATTGGGTTGAATGGCTAGTGTTTCTAATAAGATTACATACATGGTATGGGTTTCCTGGGTCATAGAGGGGGACCTATAGCTTGCAAGGAAGTGGTATTGGTTTTTACTTATGGTGATCTGAACATGGAGCAGCTCAAGTGCATTGTCCTTTTTGACCAGCCTTGAAGCATATTTATTTTTGATGAAAATAGAGACACCTCCACCTTTAGTCCCTGCCTGTGAAGTAGCTGGTCTAAATGTGTGGAAATCATTATAACCTTGCACTGTTGGTGTGCTCTCCATGGCTTTAAAGCACGTCTCAGAGACTGCACAGACATCAGCTAGGGTAAAGAGAGCTTCCAGGGAGTAGAGTTATTTGTTTAGGCTCCTAGCATTGAGCAGTAATACATTTAGATTTTCTTGGTTTTGATTTGCTATGTTAGAAGTACTTTCAGTTTGACATTGCCTAAAAAAGGCACTATGGGGGAAGACAATGTTTTAGTTAATATTCTTAAGCCTAGAGGAGAGAGGTGCAGACCATCACTGGCAAAGCAGGTGTGATCTGTTGAACATCTCCTTCCATGCTGACAAATATTGCACTTCCTTTGAATGACACCAGAAACTAAGCCAATAATTAAAGTCAATCATCTTTTGTTCATATTGTGGCATCATCCTTGGAGAAGGTAAAATGCTATCAGTGCTAGGCTCATACCAGCCTAAGACACATATTATGAGTGCTCTATGATGTCTCTCCTCATATAGTCTAGGGAGGTACATCTCAGGTCATTTACTCCCACATGGACTATGCCTGAGTCATATTGGTAATTGTAGTCCAATGACCTGAGTGCATGTGTAATGTGGCTATGGTAGATATGGTACTCAAGGTACTGTTGTGCATATTTATGTGCTTGGTGGCATGGTCTCAGACTTCCAGCCCTGGACTGGCCCAGTCATCAAGGAGCATCAATCCTCATCACTAGAACCAGTGAGGGGTGTGTACATTGGGGGGATAACAAGTATACACACAGCAAAGTACAATTTCCCTTAAGAGCACACAGAAATCACAGTCAGTTTGGGGATGGTTTCTCCCTTTCTCTCCAGACCCCCAATAAGACTCCCCACTGGCACAGCTATAGGGTCCAGATCTCAGCCTAGTGGTCAAGCTAAAACCTCCAGCATCCTCTGTATCCAACCAGTGCTTTGTGTCCCTGCCCAAGTAGCTGACACACACACACACACACTTTAAGATTTGATTTATATACAAAAACACAGACATTCCTGGGGAAGGCTGGCACAGGTTCTCCAGCTGTGCCCCCTTTCTGCCCAGACTATAAAGTAGTACCGACTTCCACCAGCCACTAATATAACGCCCTTCCCAAAGGGTGACCAATTTCACCGTGTAACGTTACTGTTATCCAAGTAGTAGGTATGACTGAGCAGAGAGACTATTGGAGTGGCTTGAACAGTATCACCAAATACATGCAAGTACTCTAGAACTTAAATTATCTCTACACAAAACAACCACAGTTGAAAATTTAAAAAATATTTAATAATAAATAATAAAAACACAAGACAAATCTCATCAATTCAACACAGTGCTAATCAAGAGTTCAAAAATCACAGGAACTTTAAAACAATATTGTATGATAGCCTGACATAAATATAGAAAACAGCTAAACTAATCTGGCTAAATTCCTATCTAACTCTAAGAGAAACTATGTCCTAAATAACTTCACTTACAAGGCAAAGTGCTGGTGAGTTGTTGTCAGCTTCAGACAAAATCCAAAATGCTCAGTCTTTCTCTCTGAGAAAGTTTTAAATTGATAATACCCAGTACTGCTGAATCATTTCACATTACATCATTTTTATCACTTCTCCTTTAGTTCCCAGTCTAACAAAAACTCAAAATTTACATTACTCTGTAAGCTGCACCTGGCCAGGAAGCCACAGGACTACAAGACACTTTTACATGTAAAATCTAGCAATTATCCCTGTCTTAATAACAATAGAAATAATTTTCTAGTGCAGACATCCTGTCTCTGAGCTTGAGATCAAACACAGTTGTAATTCTTTACTTAACAGCATTCTTCCAGCAGGGTGCACTGCAGTTACATTTTTGAAGTTCAGCATGTAACACTTTTTTTTACATTTAGTTTTCTTTACATTTGTAAAACAATCCTGTGGATTATATTAATATTTACAATGACATAGAATTATCTACAAAATTCTAATTAGTTAGGCTGGCAGTTTTCACATATCCCCCCCCCCTCGGAGAACTCAAGCTAGTTTTTCAAGTGAGCGTTGAGAAACGTTGCTTGAGTGGGTTAGGTATGGGTATACCTTACCCCATTCCCTGTCTTGAGAGCCCATCTGCATTGGTGTTGCTAACGCCACTGTGGTGCTGCACTGACATATATGCTTGGCCCCATCTTAGCAACTTGGCATTTTGCTGATTGGCTTGTTATAACCATGTTAGGGGATTGTGATCTGTAACTACAGTGAATTTCATTCCATACATATAAGGCTGAAGTTTCTGCAGTGCCCTCACTATGGCTAGACATTCTTTTTCTACAGCTGCATAGCATTCCTCCCTGGGTTGAAGCCTATGACTGAGATAAACCACTGGGTGTTCTTCTCCCTCTGAAGAAATCTGGCTAAGTACAGCCCCCACTTCATGGTTCAAAGTATCCACCTGCAGAAAAAAATGATTTGCTGTAATCTGGGCTGGCTAACAGAGAGGGTCCTCCCAAAGCTTCTTTAAGCTTCTGGAATGCCTGCTCACATGCTGTGGTCCACACTACCTTATCTGGCCTGTTTTTCCATATCAGGTCTGTGAGAGCACCAGCTATGGTACTATAACTGGGGATGAACTTTCTGTAATACCCTGCTGTCCCTAAGAATGCCCTCACCTGCTTTTTGGTAACAGGTTCAGGCCATGCCTGAATGACTTTCACTTTGGCAGGTTCTGGCCTCTTCTTATCACTCCCCACTCTATGTCCCAGGTAGGAGACCTCTGTCATACCCACCTGACATTTGCTGGGCTTAATGGTCAACCCTGCCCTCTACTGTCTGTCCAGCACCTCTGTGACATGCTGAAGGTGCTCTTGCCAGGAATGGCTGTAGATGGCAATATCATCTAGGTAAACAAGGGCAAAATTGCCTGCTCCTGCTAGCATATGATCTACCAGCCTCTGTAAAGTTGTTGGGGCATTTTTCATCCCAAAGGGCATCTTTGTGAACTCATACATGCCAAAAGGAGTCACAAAGGCTGACCTCTCTCTAGCACTGGGAGTCAAGGGCACCTGCCAGTAACCCTTGGTAAGATCAATGATGGTAAGATACTTAGCCCCACCCAACTGCTCCAGGGCTTCATCTGTCCTAGGCATGGGGTAAGCATCTAACTCTGTGTGACTATTTAATTTCCTGTAATCCACACAGAACCTGGTGCTGCCATCCTTCTTTGGCACCAGTACCACTGGGAAGGCCCTGGGACTGTTGGACTCTTGTATTACCCCTAGATCCAACATTTCCTGTACCTCCACCCTCAAAGTCTGTTTGACTGTCTCAGGCACCCTATAAGGGGCCTGCCTAATAGGCCTTTAGGGTCCTGTATCCACCTGATGCTGCACCAGGTGGCTGCACCCTGGTTTCCCAGTGAACATGTCCCCAAACTCCTGTAACACTGCTCTGATTCCTTGAACCTGGGTAGGAGATAGCTCTGGAACATTGCTACCCCTTCCACTGAGTTGTCAGTCTGAGCCTCACTGAGGAGATCAATCAACAGATCTCCCTCAGACTCCTCCTGCAGTACACTGCAAATACTCAGCACAAGGGCATACCTATCATGGTAAGGGTTCATCATGTTAATATGGTACAATTTTAACCCCTGCCTCCTGCCTAACAGTTTTAGCATGTAGTTAACATCACTGACCTTCTTTACCACCTTGTAGGGTCCCTCCCAAGCTGCTTGCAGCTTGTTGTGTCTGACAGTTATGAGAGCCATTACCTGCTGCTCTATAGCATACTCTCTAGCTTGAGCATTCCTGTCATACCAGACCTTTTTGTGCTGTTGGGATTCTGCCAGGTGCTCCTGGTCCAAGCCCATGAGTTCCCTAAACCTTGTTCTGAGGTTTAGGACACATGCCACAACAGACTCCATGTGAGGTTCACACTCACCTTCCCACTCATCTCAAATTAAATCCAAAGGTCCTCTCACCCTATGCCCATACAGCAACTCAAAGGGTGAAATCCCATGGATTCCTAAGAAACCTCTCTGTAAGCAAATAACATATGGGACAAATATTTGTCCCACTCCCTCTTAAACTGGTCTGCAAATGCCCGTAGCATGGACTTGAGTGTAGAGTTTAACCTCTCAACAAGACCATTAGTCTGTGGATGGTAGGGGTGGTCTTTAGGTGCTTCATCCCACAGTACTTCCACAGATAAGCCAGCAAGTCTGACATGAAATCGGCACCTCTGTCAGTCAGTATTTCTTTTAGGAAACCTAACCTGCTGAAAATCTCTAACAAAGCATTTGCCACCTTTTCTGCCTCAATGGTGGACAAAGCCACTGCCTTGGGGTATCTGGTAGCATAATCTACTACAACTAGGATATACTTTTTCCCCTGTGGAACTTGGGGTACTTAGAGGCCCCACAGTATCCATAGCTACCCTCTGAAATAGCTCCTCAGTCACAGGTAAAGGCATCAAAGGAGCTCTCATCTTGTCTCCTGCCTTGCCTACCTTTTGGCACTGCTCACAGGTTCTGCAGTACCCTGTTACATCTCTGAAAATTCCTGGCCAATAGAAGTCCTGCATAATATGTCTCTTTATACATTTTATGCCCATATTACCTGCAAAGGGAATATAATGGGCTATGGCTAGAAGTGCCAGATGGTAGGCTCTAGGTACTACCAACTCCTGTATCCTCTCACCTTCTAGCCCTCCCTCAGGGGTCCACTCTCTATATAGTACCCCTTTGTCCCAGTATACAGATTCTCCCTTTCCTTGAGAATCAGGTTCATAGGTTCATAGGTAGGTACTAGGCTATTGGCCCTAGGGCCTATATAAGCCTAGCCAAATGTTACCCTGTCTTTTGCCACCCAAGAAAATTATTTTCCTGTGCCCTTGTCAAGCAGAGCCACAGAAGTGAACCCCAGGGTGAATTTTCTATCTCCCATCCAATCATCAAGATTTTTCTTGAAGAGTGCTAATGAGGAGCTTTGTTTGATATAGAGAGGTAGTTTGTTCCAGAGTATGGGAAGTCTCTGGGACAGGAATCTGTCCCTCCAGCATGTTCTGTTTATTGTGGTGACAATGTTTAGGTCCCTAGAGTGTGTAGCACGGAGGGGTTGGGATTTCTATAAGTGGAGCATGTCCAACAGCTCTGGGTTTGACATAGCTTTGTATGTTAGGCAGAGATCGCCTCTGAGTAGGCGATATGCAACAGAGTAAAGCTGGAGTTTTTTGAGACAGTCTGCATAGGGCATCTGTTTGAGTCTGATAATCCTCTTTGTGAGGTATTTCCTCACTAGCTACCTGCTTCAGGCCTTGTAATGTAGGGTCTGCAAGCTGAGCCTGTCTCAACTCTCTCTTTGTAACCCTTCCCAGCTCCCCTTCCACAGGAAGTCTGGTATTCTCTGACAGTGGTGTCTCACTGTCAGCCTGGGTAATACTACTCAACTCAGCCCTTGCAGTCACTGTGTCCAAGGAACCATCAGTACCCACAAGCAGCTCTGGCTCACCTTCCGTCTCACTGCTACAGCGCACCAGCCCTGACTGCAAGTGTGCTGTCTGTCTGGGTCTCCCCCAGGCTACCAGACCCACATGCTTGTCTCCAAGCCTGACTGCATGTAACTGCATGAGCACATGGTACTGCATTATCAAAATCACTCCCTAGCAGGACAACTGTAGGAATATCCTCAAACACACCTACTTGCTGGCTTCCTTTTCCATCCTCCCAGTCAAGGTGAACCCTAGCTTAAGATATTTGGAATGGGGTCCCTCCTAAAGCTCTGACTGGAGTGGATTGCCCAGGGAAGAAGTGCTCCTCTGTAACTATTGCAGGCTTCACAATGGTTATGTCAGAGGCTGTGTCTCTCTTAGCAATGGCCTCCTTGCCATTCACTATCATAGGATATAACCTCTGGTGGTAGTTTGGTACCCTGGTTGTCTCAAGACAACCTACTGTTGGCATTTTGTCCTTCTCACTTACTGGCTCCCTCACCTTTTGTTCCCCACCTTGCCTCCACTGACATCTATATGCCACATGGCCCCACTGGTTGCATTCAAAACATTTAACCCTAGGTCCTGGATGTATACCTGGACTAGTAGCTTCCCCTGCTACTGGCAGATTCTGTTGGGGCAGTCTGGCTGCCCACCATTGGTTCCCTTAGACCCAGGAGCAGCAATGAGTGTCCCCTTCCTGTGCAGGGATGTCCTGCATGCTAGGTATAGGTCTCCCTGCTTCCCCAGTTCATCTGAAGTAGCACATTGTCTATCACCTAACCAGATCCTCATGTCCTCAGGCAAAGTGCTAAGGGCTTGTTCCCTCATCAAAAGGTCTGCCAGCCCTTCAAAAGTTGTGACCTGACATCCACTCACCCACCTATGAAAATAATTGCTCAGTTCAGAAACATATTCACACACACTTTCATCTGCCTTGCATCTATGCTCACAAAACTTTTTCCTATAAGCTTCAGGTGTTAGCTTAAAACAATTCTAGCAAACAATTCTTAACAGCAGTATAATCAAAAAAATCCCGATCAGATAATTTAGACAGCACAGTTATAGCTTTATCATGGAGTAAGGGGGTCAGGAACCTTACCCAGAGCCTTTGGTCAACATCATACTGTTTACATACCCTCTCAAACATGTGGATGAAACTTATCAAAATTATCCCCCTCTGTAAACTGCAGAAGACATTTACTGACCTTTTGTGCTTCTGGGGTCCAGTTAGTCCCGTCCCCACTACATCCATGACTCTGGTGAAGAGTCAGCATTTCCTTTTCATGCTGCCTCTGCCTCTCCTTCTCCTCATCTTCCAGGCATAGGAGTTTTTCCTCTCACCCTATGCCCATACAGCAGCTCAAAGAGTGAAAACCTGTGGTATATGTCTCCCTGCTTCCCCAGCTCATCTGAAGTCGCACATTGTCTATCACCTAACCAGATCCTCATGTCCTCAGGCAAAGTGCTAAGGGCTTGTTCCCTCATCTAAAGGTCTGCCAGCCCTTCAAAAGTTTGCTCCCTCATCAAAAGGTCTGCCAGCCCTTCAACAGTTGTGACCTGACATCCACTCACCCACCGGTGAAAATAAGTGCTCAGTTCAGCAACATATTCACACTCACTTTCATCTGCCTTGCATCTATGCTCACAAAACTTTTTCCTATAACCTTCAGGTGTTAGCTTAAACAAAATTCTAGCAAACAATTCACCACAGCAGTATAGTCAAAAAAAATCAGATCATTTAGACAGCACATTTATAGCTTTATCATGGAGTAAGGGGGTCAGGAACCTTACCCAGAGCCTTAGGTCAACATCATACTGTTTACATACCCTCTCAAACATGTGAATGAAACTTATCAAAATTATCCCTCTCTGTAAACTGCAGAAGAAATTTACTGACCTTTTGTACTTCTGGGGTCCAGTTAGTCCCTTCCCCACTACCTATATGACTCTGGCAAAGAGTCAGCATTTCCTTTTCATGCTGCCTCTGCCTCTCCTTCTTCTCAGCTTCTAGGCATAGCAGTTTTTCATTTTCCTCAGCCTGTAGACATCGCAGTTTCTCTGCTGCTTCTGTTTCCAAATGCCTGGCCTCAAACTTAAGTCTCTTTAGCTCCATATGGATTTTAACTCCTCTGCAGAAAGGTTGAGCTGTCCATTCTCTGAGTGTTGTACATCTGCACGGCTGATCGTCCTCCTGGTTGCTATTCTCTGGTGCAGCTTTGACCAAAGCTGCAATCATGTCTGCCTTAGTCAGGTTTCCATGCACCAGACCTTTAGCCTGGCACATCTCAGCCAACTGGCTCCTTGTCTGTTTGCCATACTTCTCTGATGACATGCTTGCCTGCTGTCCCTGACTAACTAAGCTAACAAAAGAAATAAACAATTGTGATCTGAACTCTGAATATTCACTGCGTGACTGATTTAGAGTACAAAAACACCTTCTGTGATCACTGTACACAAGCTACAGGAATTCACTATACACATCACTAATTAATATGTGACATGTCTAACTCACCACTATCAAACAATTAGTATTCGATGTGGATATCCCACCACTGCCAAACAATTAGTATGTGACGCCAATGCACTGGCCCAGTAATCAAGGAGTCTCAATCCTCACCACTAGCACGAGTGAGGGGCATGCACATTGGGGGATAACAAGTACACACACAGTAAATTACAATTTACCTTAACAGCACACAGAGATCACAGTCAGTCTGGGGCTGGTTTCTCCCTTTCTCTCCAGATCCCTAATAAAACTCCCCACTGGCACAGCTATAGGGTCTAGATCTCAGCTTAGTGGTCAAGCTAAAACCTCCAGCACCCTCTCTGTCCAACCAGTGCTTTGTGTCCCTGCCCAAGTAGCTGACGCACATACACTTTAAGATTTGATTTATATACAAATGCACAGACACTCCTGGGGAAGGCTGGCACAGGTTATCCAGCTATGCCCCATTTCTGCCCAGACTATAAGGTAGTACCGACTGCCACTAACCACTTATATTAGCTACTATAAGGCCCTTCCCAAAGGGTGACCAATTTCACTGTGTAATGTTACTGTTATCCAAATAGTAAGTGTGACTGAGCAGCAAGACTATCGGAGTGGCTTGAACAGTATCACCAAATACCTGCAAGCACTCTAGAGCTTAAATTATCTCTACACAAAACAGCTACAGTTGAAAGGTTTAAAATATTTAATAATGAATAATAAAAACACAAGCCAAATCTCATCAATTCAACACTATGCTAATCAAGAGTTCAGAAATTACAGGGACTTTAAAACAATATTGTAGGATAGTCTGACATAAATATAGAAAACATCTAGACTAATGTGGCTAAATTCATGTCTAACTCTAAGAGAAACTATGTCCTAAATAACTTTACTTACAAGGCAAAGTGCTGGTGAGCTGTTGTCAGCTTCAGACAAAATCTAAAATGCTCAGTCTTTCTCTCTGAGAAAGTCTTAAATTGATAATATCCAGTACTGCTGAGTCATTTCACATTACATAATTTTTATCACTTCTCCTTTAGTTCACAGGCTAACAGAAACTCAAAATTTACACTTCTTTGTAAGCTGCACCTGGTCAGGAAGCCAGAGCAATACAAGACACTTTTACATGTAAAATCTAGCAATTATCTCTGTCTTAACAACAATAGAAAGAATTTGCTAGCCCAGACACCCTGCCTCCGAGCTTGAGATAAAAGAAAGTTGTAATTCTTTAATTAACAGCTTTCTTCCAGCAGGGTGCACCGTGGTTACATTTTTGAAGTTCAGCATATAACACAGTTTTCTTACATTTAGTTTTCTTTACATTTGTAAAACAAGCCTGTGTATTATATTAATATTTACAGTGACAAATAATTATCTACAAAGTTCTATCTAGCTAGGCTGTCAGCCTTTACAGGGGATAAGCTGATAAATCTGAAAGGGTGACAGGAAGAAGGAGTGGCATCTGTGGCAGTATATGGTGAGTGGGACTAAAAAATAAATACATAATTTCCCATAAAGTAAAAGGATTCCTGGTGGTTACAGTTGAAGATTTTCCGCAGAAAATTATATTTTGCTCTTCCAAACATGAAAACTCATGAAATCAGATACAATTCTTCGCTTCTACATATACAGATCTCCACTCTGATACAGTGAGATGATTCTAGATTTGTCAGAATATTGAGTAAATACCACACAGATACTCAGGATGTGCTCTAATCTCCATAAGGTCTTGAATCAAGAGAACTCCTTAGAAAGCATACCATGTGACATTTAGCATTCTGTTAACTAACACAATATCATGTAAAGCTATATAACCACATATAACAAAAGATAAGGTCAGAAAATGGTTACCAAGAATCTGGGTAGGTCTTCTGTGTGTTTGGATCTTCATTTACCATTGGCTTTGTTATATTGCTATAGCTATTATTAGCATTATTACAACCAGGGCTGGAAGGTGGTATTATGAATCACATGGATTTAGTGATTTCCAGCTGGCTGGGGCAGTATAAAATGAAGTAGTTCATACCTGTGCTTTAAACATTTGTTACGTTTTAATATTTCAGAAGCACTGGTACACTGTTCAACCCTTCCCTTCAACATAAATCCTTCTTGCCCCAGTTTACTTTATTTCCCAAATAGGGACAGTGTCTATTTAAGATGGTTCACCCAAGAACCACAAGAGCAGCTAGTCCCTTAACTTTAGAACAGCTATCTATCATCCTGTGATAAAATGAGTGCCCTAGACACAAGATCAGCCTGCTTTTTAAAGAAATGCTGTCTTTAATTGTGCCCTAAGTAAGGCCCCTGATTACATTTTACTAGACTTTGTGTCACCCTGTACCTCTAACTAATTCTTTTCACATTTGTGAATACTGATATGTGCCCCAGTTGTTGGAAGAAACCCATCTCCCCATTCTTCCTGCCCTTCCCTCCAATTCTCTTGTTCTGTACAATTCTTTCCTGATAGCATTTGCTGCCATCTGGCTATCCCTATTAGAGCTTTTCTGCTATAGTATTGTCAAACCACAATATTCTACATGGCAGTCCTTCTCAGATTATTTAACTGGGAAATATTTGCAGGTCTCACTATGTCCCACCCTATTACAATTGGCTGTACTTTGTTCTATACCCTACCTCCATTTCCACCCACCCCACCATTACATTTATACACTCCTCCCACGCCCCTCATTAGTTCCTTCAGTCACACCTCTCATTCAATCTAATCAATCTTCTCCACATTACTTCCTCCTCAACCTATCTTCTTATACTTATATGTTCAATCCAAGCATTGAGTATGGACTTATACTGATCAACAATTAATAACACAATACTGCTACTCCTCAAGCAGCATAGAACAAAATACTCAGATTCATTTATTAATTATGCAATAGAGATTACCACTGTGCTACCATATAGAAAGCAAAATGGTTTCCAATCAAGCCTAGAGCATTTTTTACAAAATACCATAACTTATAAGCTATTAAAAAGAACACTATTGCCCACCTTTAAAAACACACTACTAGTTAGATACCTCCAGAACAACTTAAAGGGTCAGACAGTCTACAACTACAGAGCCATCCATATACCATGTTGTGTGTTACATAAAACTGTCCCTGATGCATGGAATACTCTGCCAGACAAAACACAGAAAGCTAAGTAACTCTCTTTTGAAAGTTACAGAAAGGAAACGTTGCCAGCAAATTTAAGTGTAACTGTTAAAGGGAACCAGGCTAAATTTATGTAAATAATGCCAAATCTAGCTTACTAAAATGCCAACATATTCAACAGTGTACAGCCATAATGATGCATACAACAACTATGTATCCAGTTTACATATAGGTTAATAAGTTCATAGGTGGATATCAGGCTAATAACTACTGGGGCCTTTATAAGCCTAGCCAATCAACCCAATTGTATCCCATAAGTTTATGTGCATTAGAAGTTATTTAAAGGGTATATATAAGCTAGGGCAAGACTTTTAGGCTGTCTCTGTCCATTAGGGACATAGGTGCTCTACCCAGGATGTATTTTTCATTTCCCATCCACTGGACCAGTTTCTTTTGAATAGGGTTAAAGAAGAGCTCTGCTTCACATGGGTGGGAAGACTGTTCCAGAGAAGGGGAATTCTCAGAGACGCATACCTGTCCCTCTGTCATATTTTTGTCACAAGCAAAGTTTAAATCCCTAGATCGAGTAATTCTGATCCTATTCATTTTGCAGATATGCAAAAGGTCCATCAGAGTGGATTCAAGGATGCCTTGTATGCCAGACATAAATAAATGCAAGGATCTTTGTATATAATGTAATCAACCACCATGCAAATGCATTTTATGTCATTTGCACAACTATTGCTGTTTTTGTAACTTTTTCAGATTGTTTCTGAGTTACTAAAATAACCTGTTAGTTCTTCTGTAAGTGTAGCGTACAGTTAAGTAATCAAATGACAATAGCATGACCAGTTACAACACCTCTACTCCTGAAATTTACAGATTTACTAAAGTCTTCCCAGCTCTCACCTAACTGACCAATGCAAGTTGATCAATTAGTATAACAGTAAGAAAATGTAATTCAGAGACAGGTAAGGCCACAGTGACAAAGACCTCATTATCATCTCATTAGCATGTCTCTGAATCAAACACTGTGCTGTCAAACCTAACCACTCTAGTGTTCTCCCTAACAGCCCAAACATTGTGTTAGCAAAGGCACACCTTTACAATCAGATGCATATGCATTCAGTCAGAAATGTGAACACACACACACACACACACACACACACACACACACACACACACACACACACACACACACATCAACAAACAAGTCCCCTCACAGTCAATCACACTCTAGAAAGCACTCAACCATTCATCTGCTTGCATGTTCCAAGAAACATGCATCCAGACTTCCAATTCCCTAAGTAACTTCTTGTGACCACACAGGCAGACATAACAGCAAACGCACACTCATGCAACTTCATCGATACCTATACAGACATACACACACAATTTGCCACACATATACACACTAACACCCACACCCACATTTTTTATGAACTTATCTGTACTACGAGCACTCCCATAGGATTGAATAAGTGACCTCCATGTTTTTACAATAGTCACTTTTTCCTCCAATGAAAGTTTATGTGATCAAGTGATTCTCTGAATTGGCTGGACAAACTGGGTGCCTCTGACATTTATGGGGGATAGCACATGGCTAATTAGCATTAGATTCCCTCCCACACTGATGCATTAAGTTGCATCTCTGTCCATAAGACTGCCCTCCTCACTGTGCCCCCTGCAAGGGGAAAATCTCAGCTATGGGCAGACTAAGAATCAGAAAGACTTAACATGGTAGGAAAAAAATGATGAGCTAAGGATTTCCCATTGCAGAAAGCCTTTATTTCATCCTGACTTTGCTTCATTGAAATATTAGTTCTCTGTTTTGTTTTCTCTTAAATAGATGGCATATTTTTAATCTTGAATGTTTACCTTTCTGCTGTATGGATGTCATCTGTACAATCATGCATTTTATCCATTTTCTTTGCCTAATGCTGAACATGTACTAATCATTTTATTTGGTGCTATATTTTTAGCTCCTGCTATATTATTTTGTTAAATCAATGTTATCTGTAGATACGTTTTTTTTTCATTCTATGCAGTACGGATTATAAAACAGCCAATGGGCCAGTTCAGCTACCAGGTCAATAAATACATGCATACTTATATACATAAATACAGTATACAGGGGATGGCAATGAGAATATGGGTAAATGGGATTTCATGAAAAAAAAATAA
Organism: Protopterus annectens; assembly: GCF_019279795.1. NCBI lineage: Eukaryota > Metazoa > Chordata > Ceratodontiformes > Protopteridae > Protopterus > Protopterus annectens. The sequence continues at coordinate 728,942,854 of NC_056741.1, read as the reverse complement.
AGATTGGCAGGGAGAGAAGGTGGTGATGCCTCCTGTTATGCATATTATTTTTACTAGTGAGATAGGTGGACTCAATGAAGTTAAGAAAAGGGAAGAGTTTCATCTTTTTTCCTGATATGTTGTTTCATGAACAGTGTGGAATGGGCAATAAAGACTGTCAAAAGTAAATTTCAGTGGTTCAGACTTGTAGTGGAATTTGGAAGTATTCCAAGCAAGATGGTAATGGTAAGGCTGGACAGAGAATAAAAAGAGGTAAAGGAGAAAGTGAGTGAGACAGAGAGAGAGAGAAAAATAGAGAGTAAGAAAAACAAAGCATAATACATCTGTGACTTAAAACTGTGGGAAACTATAGGTCAGCAAGGAATTAAACTGTATGGAATTTAAATGAAGACATGGATGTAGATACAGCAAGGGAAAGTAGGATTGTGAGTGGAAGGATAAATGTAATCAGAATAATGGTGTTTCCAGGGTAATGTAGCTGGTAAAGGAAGTAGGAATACAATAAGTTCAGTTTCCTATGATAAATCAGTGTGGAAGGAGTGACATATAAGGACTGTGAAGGTAAGTATTAGAAGAACAAAAAGTGGAAAGGGGTATAATATCAGGCTTAAGAGGATATGTAGTAGCAGGTAAAGTGGTTAGGTAGATGCAGAAGTTAAGAGGAAAGGGGAAACATGAAAAGCTAAAATAGGAATGGTAAAAGAAAATGATGAAAATGGCGAGAGGTTGTAGAACAAAGTTACAGGAGATGGAGAAAATGATGAAGACAATGTTGTCATCATCGGGAAAGAAAATGTGGAAGGAGGAGCTTGTGCTGGTGGCATAGAAGGACAAATCCCTGACTACAGTCCACAGGACCTGAGTTCGATTAGCAGCTGAGGTGTTTGGTGGCACAGGCATGGAGGATGGGCATACCCATCCTGGGGAAGAGGGAAATTGGTTACTGCCCATCTCACTCCATTTCCCTGATAGCAGGGCCTTGGCTGAAGAGTGAAGGCCTGTCATGATCAAGGGAGCTGATGCTGAGAAGTTGTGGGTTGAGTCAGCCTAGCCTGTGACAGTAGTCCCTATCAGCACATGTGGGGGAGAATGGATGTGCAGACATGAGGTTAATAGGCAGCCCTTGTAGTAACTCAAATGCTTATGTCACTACCAGGAAAGATTTTAGGTAGTAAAAGTGGAATAATCCTCATCACCAAGATACCAGCAAGAGCAAAAATCACCCTCATGGCTGCCTGAATGATATCTCCTCTCAGACTAGTATATCTGATTGAGGGGAGGTTTGATGATTAGCATATCCAGAGGCAAATATGACACCAAAAAGTGAAAGAAAGAAGAAGAAGAAGTTGAGCTAAGGGAGGGATAATTAAAAAGGATAGAATACAATCCACTGGGGAATGGCGAGATAAGGAAGTTTTACAGTGGGACAGCCATTTAGAATAGGGAGGGGCAGAGAGATAGAGAAATTAATGGAGAACAAGCACTGGAGAGTTCATTCCGAAGAGGATTATTGGTAGAACTGTAGGGAATAGTGAGATCTGGACAAGGGGGAGCTGGAAAAAGAGGAGAGAAATTCAAAAACAAAATAGAGAAATGGAAGGGTAAGGTGAATGGAATAATCTCTAGGGTTGCAGAAGAAGGGGCCGAGGTATTGAAGAGAAAATGGAAGGAGGAAGAATAAAATGAGTAGAAAAAGGAAAATATTTATTACTGTTATAGAAGCAGCAGATGAAGATAAATTGGTGGTGTTATACCCTTCTGAGGTTGCTGAGGGGAAGGGACAAAGGAGGAGGAGGGTGATAAATGAAGATACAGAAAGGAGGGTGCAGGGATTAATTACTAGTGTAAGTGGGAAAATAAACATCAGGGAATGGCAGAAAAATGAAAATTAGCTGATGGGGAAAGGTGGGAATAAATGGATATATCTAGATGTATTAATGAGGTAGCAGGCTAAGAGAACAACAACAAAATGGAGGGAAACAGTAGTACTGTTAACATTTGGGCAAAATGTTGCATAGCACAGAAATGTAAAAGAATAATGGCGAAAGTGTCCACTGTGCAAAGAAAAGAGAACATAAAGGCAGTTTGGAAATTGATAAAGGAACAAAACAGTGTAAGAAACTTCTCTGTGTGGAAGATTTTCAATCCATATATATCTAGTTAATCACTGTACAGTAATCAGATCAGATAATGGCAGTAGAATTAACGAACTTAAACTCTTCCTAAGTCAAAAAAATTATAGAAAATATATAATTTGAAATATTATACAGAATTACAAAGTATTCTAAAGTAATCCAAGCAGGGTAGGCAGTCTGTCTTCCGTCGAAAGTCCTTTATTAAGTATA